>NC_009905.1:0-73242 GCF_014466165.1 Pleurotus ostreatus | reverse complement strand
TAGAAATAGAAATATAATTTTGTTTTACTTGACCGGAGGACCGGAGGACCGGAGGACCGGAGGACCGGAGGACCGGAGGACCGTAGGAGGGGAGGGGGTTAAAATATAATCCTTCAAATATCTTATTTATTAGATCTTGAAATAATAATAGTAGCTAACATAGCTAATAATAATATAACACTTAAGATAATTAAGAAAATAGCACCATATGTGTATAGACTATATCCTAATGTTTCTATTTGTGTAAAATCTGTAATATTAATATCTGAAAGAGATAAATTATAGTAAGCATTAACGATTATACTAATGAAATCTTTTGAAATAAGATTAGAATTTAATATTAAACTATTTAAATTAATTAATGATTCTGAGATTAAAGATAATGCAGGTACATTATTTAAATTAAATGGAATAATAGTAAATATTACATATGTGAATAAAGAACCTATTGCTAAAGCTAAAGGTAAATTTTTAGTATATTGATTTCCTGTTTCTAATATATCTGTAAGTTTAATATTAATCATCATAATTACAAATAAGAATAATACAGCGATAGCACCTACATATATTACAATATAAGAAATACCTATAAAATTAACACCAATGAATATTAAGTATCCAGCAGCTTGAACAAAAGTGGCAATTACAAAAATAATTGAAATTACTGGGTTTTTAGAAGTAATAGCAAAAACACTAGAAAATAAAGTACCTAAAGCTAAAATATTTACAAAAAAAGTTGTCATTTTTAGTAATTTAATTTTTTTCTTGATTTAAAACTGAATTTTTTCTAATTATCAATTTAAATTTAAGAATTAATTTAGCCTACATAATTTTTCCTTATTACGCTGTTATTTATTATAAATTTTAATGTATTAATTTTTAATAATTCTGTTATCAGTATATACTTTCTATTTATTCCTCCTTTAAAGAAGTAGAACCATGACAGTTAAACATCTACTATTAAAATGCGTTTTTTGCTGCCTGCCGTAGGTTTTGTAAACTCGGGACCTACAGGACAGGAGAGGAGAGGAGAGGATGCAAATATGGTCCTTCTTCCACAAACCTAAGGAGTAGGGGGGGTGGAGGGGCAAATTCTGTACATTAAGGATACGAATCTTAATAATTAGTAAGAAAGGTGAAATTTTCCAGTTAAAATTTATATGTTTTAGATTAGTAATAGGATAGATTTTTATGCTCGATTATTTTTATTATATTTATGTTTATATAGTTTAAAAACAAATTATTTATTCACAAATATAAATTATAATGATTTAAAAGGCTTAAAACAAAAGTTATTCAATCAAAAATTTGTATATTTCTTTTTCTAAATATAGAATTTTAGCATTTTAATAATTATAATTTTTTTAAGGTAAGGCTAGACAAAAAGAGTTAATATAAACCTTTATTAAAAATATAGAAAAAAATGTAGAAATTTAAAATAAAATAAAATAGTAGGTTAACCTAGAAAAAGGACTTTCAGTATTGTAAAAGAAATATTCCAAATATAATGTTACTTTTTAATTTATATACTAAAAATAAATACTAAATAAACAAAATAAAAGAATATAATACTTTAAAACAAGCGTCCTTCCCAATACCCCTGCCTTAAAAGGCATCCAGTGTGGAGCAGCAACCCACCAAAGTCAAATAACGTTTCGGGTCCTCCAGGATGTTAGGAAGGAGGGATAAATAGGATTAAGTTAAAAATTTAAGTATAGTAATAAAAAAAAGGGTAAATAAATAATATTTATTAATAAATATTATTTTATATTTAGATTTAGAGGAATATTTCTTTAGGCCTAATTATAAAAATAAAAAAGTCTGCTATTTTTCTAGTAATCGTTTTTATGTTTAAAGAAAAGATCGCAGCCCTGTTCTACCTTACCCTTTTAACTGCATTGGGGTGGAAGGAAGAGTTGAACTGGTTTAAATATTTTTGTACTAAAAATAATTCGCTATAACTCTTTGTACAATAAGTTGCGAGAACCTTGAGAGGATTTGAACCTCTTAAAAAAGGAAAAACTCTAATTTCTTTGTACTATGATATTTTAAATTCATTATACAAAAAGTAATATTTATTTTATCTTCTTTTTTAATCCTATCCTTTTTGTAGGACGAAGGTTTAAATATAAATTTTAAAAAACTAAATTTGAAATTCTATAAATCCGGAGCTTGTTTACCCTACTTTAAGGCTGCCTGCGGCCTGTCTGCCTTTAGGTTTGGCTCGTATTTTGCCTACAGGAGGAGAGTAGAGGAGAGGACAGGTGCTTAGCCTTGGCTCGGGACCTACAGTAAAGGGGAGGGGGGTTAAAATTTAATAAAAAAAACTATCCGAGGCGTAGCATTCAAATAATAAATTCTTAGCTAAATATAATGTATATTGTATAATTATAATTTTAGTTTTAAGCAAAATAAAAAAACTTCAAATTTAATCTTTTTTTCTTAAATATTTAAATTTGTAACAAAAATATTCCCTTCTTTGTACTTAAAAAGATAAGATAAAAAGAAGTTTTTCTTTGGTATTACTCGTATAAATATTAAAAAGATCAATTAGATTCTTTTAACAAGCATATAATAAAGCAGAAACTGAAGTATGAAGAGAAGTTAATAAAACATTAGGTAAAATACCGAAAGCGATTGTAGGGATTAATAAACTAATTAATAAATAATATTCTCTTCTAGTAATATCTTTTACAGGTTGCATATGTGGAGAATAATCCCCATAAGATAATCTATTATATAAGAAAATAGAATAACAAGCAGATAATACTATTCCAGTAGCACCTAAAGAAGCAATTATAGGGTTTTGTTGCCAAATACCAATTAAAGATAATTGTTCACCTAAGAAATTAAGACTTAAAGGAATACCTGTATTACATAAAGTAAAAATAAAGAAAATAATAGTAAATACTGGCATATAAGTAGCTAAACCTCTAATATAATTAATAATTCTTTTTCCTGTTCTATCATAGATTATACCTCCTACACAAATAAATAGAGCAGGTGATACAAAACCATGAGCTAAAGCTAATAAAATAGCACCTTCAATACCTTGAATAGTATTAGAAAATAAACCTAAAACTACTACACCCATGTGACTAATACTACTATAAGCAATTAATCTTTTAGTATCTTGTTGGATTATTGTAGAAAAACTAGCATAAATTATAGCTATTACTGCAATAGTTTGAACTAAAGGATTAAAATAATTTGTAGCATCAGGTAAAAAATTAATTAATACTCTAAGATAACCATAAGTAGCTAGTTTTAGTATAGTAGCTGCTAGTATTATTGATCCTGCTAGAGGGGAATCTGCATGAGCTTTTGGTAACCAAATTATAAAAGGATATAATGGAGTTTTAACTGCAAAAGCTATAAAGAATCCTAACCATAATATTTTTTGACTCTCTAAACTTATTTCATATAAAGAAATTAATTGAAATCTGTGGACCTATATAGAATAATTGTTTAAATACATATACATAGGTAAACTACCAGCTAAAGTATATAAAAATAATAATAATGCAGATCTAAATCTATCATTCCCATGTCCAAATAACACAATTATAATAAATAATATAGGTAACACACTTTCAAAAAATATATAAAATAATAATAGATCTAAAGATACAAAAGCACATATTTGTAGACTTTCTAATAATAAAAAAGAAATAAGAAAAGTTTTTAAATTATTTGTTATATTTGTATAATTAGATAATAATGCCACAGGTGTAACAAAAGTTGTTAATAATACAAAATATAAAGATATTCCATCAATACCAAAATTTAAATGACAAAAATTTAATTGATTAAATTCAGATACAAATTGATATTGAGTTTGATTAGAATCAAATTGGAACCAAATAAATAGAGATACGAATAAATTAAGAAGAGATGTTATTAAAGCTATTTTTTTCATTTTTATTTGATTCCCTCCTATAACACTTCCACTAGCACCGGCTCCTCCTGCTTGTTGTATAGCAACAGAAGTTGAAGTTTCAGGTATAAACAGTAAAATAAGAGAACCTATAATAGGTATTAGTAATAGTAAAGTAATCATTTTTTTTTGTTTTATATTTTTTTTTTTTTCCTTTTTGTTTCTTTATGATTTGTGGCTTCCGTGAAGTAGTAGCCTTATAACTAAAATATTTCTATTTTATGTACATAAATATAAGAAAATAAAAGGATGCAATTATATTAATATTAAATCAAATATATTAATATTTAAACACTATATAATCTTTCATTCCTTAGATTCGTAAAAATAAACTTTAGATTGAAAAATTTGTGAAATTTTGTCCGTACTTCTCCTTACTTTTCCACCTTTAAAATTTAAAATATTAGTGTAAAGTAAACTGAGCCTTTCAAAATTCTAATGAGAGGGGGTTAAAATTTAATAAAAAAATAAATCAAAAATTAAAATAAAAATAATTATTCTAATTAAGATTGAACAGGTAACATTTTAAATGCATGGAATGGTATAGGACTAGCTAATGTCCATTCTAATGTATTTACTGTTTGAGTTTCACTATTATTTACATTTGAGAAATAAGGAGTGAATGCCCAAGGGTTATTAGAGCAAGCAGGTTGATTAGCGAAAATATCATAAATAATATAACCGAATAATACAGTTGCTGCTACAGAAACTAATGACCCAAAACTAGAAATAGCATTCCATCCACTAAATGCATCTGGATAATCAGGTATTCTTCTAGGCATCAATTTGTGTTAATCCTTAATAGACATATTTATAATATGTAATTAAGACTCCTTTCCTTACGGGAAATTATATTAGAACCACATATTAACTTAATAATAAAGTTAAATCCTATATAATATCTACTTAATTATTGTGCTATAAATAAGTAAAGGTTCAGACTATGTCATTCATCTCTCCATCCAGCAACGTAGCTAGCCTAGTGTCAGAAGGGTAAAGGATGATTGGGCGCTAACTATATTAAGAATATAGAGTGCAAGATTATTGTTAATACTACTCACTTGCTAGTCGTTGAACGTTTTTATTCCTACACCACAAAAAAATATTTAATTTTTATTATTCTGTGGAGATATTGAAATAAACTTCGCTGCAAATTGTCCTAGAATAGTGTAATTTTTGCACCCACAATTCTAGGATGTTCTTGCAATTCACCCAATTTACTAATGGTATATTTAAATATTACCATAGAGGCATGAAAATTTAATATAATTGTACTCGTGAAAATATTTTTCCTTTGAAAGGAAGTTTACTATTTAAATATTTAGTTAAAGTATCTTTACCCATTTTAAAGTGTTTTATACACTCAACTGTAGGAAATAAACCAATAAATTTTAAAGTATCAGCTTCATATACATACACTAATTTTTGTAATTTACAAATAGTACCAGGAGATTTCTTAACCTCAAACATAGGATTGTTTACTCCTTTTCTATCTCTTGTTTGCATGGAAAGATACTCAGGACTAAAAGTTTTACCAAACATAGGATTTAATTTACCTTTTCTATTTAATTTAAACATAGAACTATGTTTAAAACCTAAAGTTGAGCCTGCTGTAGGATAGATATTTAAACTTTTCTCTACATCTTTAGTAAATAAAATATCTAAATAATATTGTTCTCTTTCTAATATAAACTTTTTGGATATTTGTTGCAATGATCCTAAATCTTCTAAAATAGCTAAGCAAAAATTATTATGCCCATATTTTCTTAAACTGTTATATATAGGTAAATTTCTTAACAGTACATTAGGGTTAAAATAACTTAGCAATCTTGTAGAACCTGTAGAAGCACTACCTATATATATTTTCCCATTTATTAAATTAGTCCATTGGTAGATCACAACTCTTTTTCTATTTTCAGTTCCAATAAGATTTCTATTTAATTTAGGATAATATAATCTCACAGGTTCCTTTAAAAAGATTGGTTTTATACAAGGCCCAAAAGGGAAAAGAAAAATAGAAGATAAAAGCAAATTTTCATTAGTACAAGATATTAAATGGAATACACCAGATAAACCTAAGAAATGTTGAGGGAAGAATGTTAAATTAACTCCCACGAATAAAGTCCAGAAATGTACTTTACCTAAGAAATCGTTAACAGTTCTACCTACAATTTTAGGAGTCCAATAATAGAATCCGGCAAATAAAGCAAAAACAGCTCCCATTGATAATACATAGTGGAAATGCTAATTAAATGTTATTTAATTAATGGACTATCTCTTTATCTAATTTTTTAACGAACGGAATTTTAAACCAAATAGGGTTTCTATATTGAATTCAATCTAACATAAAATCAGAATATATTTTAAATTCTATACTATCTTTAGGTTCTTTTTGATAATCTCTAATAATAATAAATTGTTTAATTTTAGAAATTCTATAAAATTTAAAATCAGAATACAACCTATTTTTCATAAAGTAATCATATAAGAAAACCATACCTTTAACAGTTTGATATTTAAAAGCTATAGAATTAAAAACTTTATTAGATGTTTTATGTTTTCTTAGTAAAATAGTAGGCTTGTAATTAGGGATTACATTAGAGAAATCCAGCTTTTGAGAGAAACTATTTAATTTAAATTCTAAATTACATTCAATTCTGTTAGAATTAAAATTATAAACAATAGTTCCATCTGTATCAACTAATCCAGAAAAATAAGGATCAAATGGTAATAAAGTATAATTAGCTTCTATATAATTTATATCTAAAAAATCACATGCTTTTTTAAAACCTTCAAACTTTAAGTCGAATTAAACCATTAATTTATTAACTAAAAAGGACATTCTTCTTTTTTACTAATAATTCACAAAGAGTGTGGTTTATTTTTATCAGCTCTAATTCTACCTATGTGTAATTATCTTGAATCTGTTAAATTCTTACATCTCTATTATGTAATTTAATTCTAATAGCTTTTAAAACCAATTTAGAATTTATATTTCTAATATCAAAATTACCATCTCCATCTATAATTCCCGCTAGCCAATTAAAAAATAATTCCTCTTGGTTAAAATAAGATATTTGACGTATAGTCTCTGAAAATCCTTTACAGTTTTCTGCTGATTGCATATTTGTATATTTAAAAAAATTAAAAAAATTATAATCGTTTTTTCTAATATGAGTATAAATTCTTATAAGTTTTGTTTTTGTTAAATATCACAGGTTTTATTATTATTTTCACTTAGTAAATTTTAGAAATTTAAATTTAAAAAAACTTCTATATACATCCATTTGTGACAGATAAAGTTGAAATTTTAATAGTAAATAATAAACCTAAAAATATAGTTTCCAGCATATAGTCAAATGCATAATAATTTAAATTATTAAGGCCCTCTCCAATTTGAGCGACTACGTAATATGTGATGTAAATCCCTTTTTAGTATACTAATTTAATAATATTTTTTATTATTAACCTTCTATTTATTTTTTAAATTACCCTTACCAAACGAAAAATTAAAATTTTCTAGATTTAAGGCAATGAGATATAAATATCAAATTAGTAATTTATTTGGGCATGGACTATCTCTTTATTAACTTTAACAATTACTTTTAAAATTAATACATTGCGTATAGTCTCTACAGATCTTATTTTCAAACTTACAATAAAAATAAAACCCACGGCATAGCTTACAATAATTGTAGTATAGAATAGCATTAATATTCTTTATTATAAATTTCACCGTTCAAAATTCGTAATAAAAAATTTATTTTCGAATTAAGTATTATTTACTAAATATAATTAAAATATTAATTATAGTAAGATAGTAGATAATCAAGCAATGTGACACGCGACACGTTTTTTAACAAGGGATACTTAGTTATTTTTATTTAAATTTTTATTATGAAAATCAAAAAATTTACCATATGATATTTTTTTTTCTCCAAGTAAAGGATATTTTTCAAAATGTTGGAAAAGAAGTTTTCTAGATAAAGCGTTATATAAATGCAATCTATAATGATCCGAGTCTGAAATATTACCTTTAGGATCTAATTTTTTCTTGTCTTTAGTAATTTTATTTTCACTTTGAAAATAATTTTTTATCATATTTAATATATGTAATTCATTGTTTTGACCAATACTGAAAGAGGATTTTCTAAGATATCCTTTTTCGTTAAAGATCAAACTGAAGTTTCCTTCAGCTTCAATAAAACCAGAAAGCCAAGAATTAAAATATATAGGAAGCTTAATATTATTATTTTGATTTAAATTTTTTAATAATTCATTCATGTTATTATACATATTTTTTCTATTTAACATAAAATTATCAACGTCTTTATATAATAAGCTATTTTTAGCAAAGTCTAATTGACATTGTTTTCGAATTGTTAACAAAGGATATCTAGATAAGATTAACAATACTTTATTTATATCACTTTTATTACTTGCAATCCAAGTGACATATTTATCTTGTCTCTCAATTACAACTCTCCCTCCTATAATCTTTTGTATTTTATTTAACATATTATGATTATTTTTTTCATTTTTTAATGCTATAACTATTCTAACTCTGATCGATTTTTTGGATTTATTGATATTTGTGGTAATAGTACCATCTCCTTCAAGTAATCCTACAAAAAATTGTTCAATATAGTGATTTTTATTTTCTTTTATATTTTCTTTTCTAACTTGGGAAAACCCAATTTTATTCAAACTTAGAAAAGGAATAACTTTCATTAATTCCTTGTTAATAATTCTATCGTGGAATGCTACATCTAAACTTGCATTAGATAATACTACTCCGGTTACCCCACCTATAGTGAAAAGAGCTAAGAATCCTAAAGTGAAAACTAAAGGAGTATTATATCTTAAACTTCCACCATATAAAGTTGCTCAAGGTTCAGCCTTCAACCATTTCAGGTTTAGTTGGCCTAGTATCTTAAATTTAAATTAGAATTAAATTTTTTATGTACATAATTTAAATTTTTATTAGAGTTTTGCTCTAAACCGTTACCGGTGATTTTGGACTATTCCTTATAATTTCATATAAAAAAGTAATTAAAAATTAAAAATTAAAAATTAAAAATTAAAAATTAAAAATTAAAAATTAAAAATTAAAAAATCTTACTTAGAAATCATGGAGCATCTAGTCTCTACGCTTTTACATAATAGTTTCCTGATTATGATTTAGTTCGACGATTATCCTATTAATATTACTTATTCTATTTAATAGGACTTCCCTCGAGTTTGCCCCCATATACTTAAAAGTAATTAAGTACTATTAGTTAATTTATAATGGAATTATATTCATACTAGGAATAACATATACTTAAAAGTAATTAAGTACTATTAGTTAATTTATAATGGAATTTATATTTCATACTAGGAATAATGAATGATTCAATATGAGGATATATTTTATTAATAGATTTTACTGTTAAATATAATACAGGTAAACCTCTTTGAAAATGTATTTGACTAGTAATATCAAATTTAATATAAAAAGTATTTATAATGAATATACATTCTTTAACAGTAAAACTTTGAGTTTGTAAATATAATCCGCCTCCTTTTACAAAAGAACCATTTCCCATGATCCAATGAGCTAATCCTTCATAAGTAATTAAATCAAAAAAATCTATGGGTATTATTTTTTTACCTTTATAATAAAATTTTCTATATAAAATCAGAAAACAAGGTAAAGAGCGACTTACTATTTCAATACCTAAAAATTCTTTTCTATTAACTCTAGTTTTAATTAAAAAAGGGTAAGATATACAATAATGAGAAATAATAGAAAACACATTAAAAACGTATTCTGATCTTTTTATACTTTGTTTAAATCTAAATCTAGCTCCTACATTTTTAGGATATTTTTCTTTCATTAATAGTTTACTACTATTATTAATAGTTATACAACCATCAGATAATAATATACCTATTAAAGGAAATAAAATTTTATTAGGTATAGAAACCATATATTTAACAATGCTAGTATATTTAGGATAATTAACTGTAGAAGTTAAATTTGTACCATATAAAACTAGCTTTTTACAATTGTTATTTTCAGGTAAATAATTATTATTGGATCTAGGAAATATTTTAATTAAATTGTCATTAAAAAAACTATAATGCTCTAAAACATTTAAGTATAATTGATTGGCCATATTAAGATTCTTACTAAAGGAATATGACAGCCAAGAAAAGATTTTAATTCCTGTTGGAACAGCAATAACCATTGTAGCAGCTGTAAAATAAGCTCTTGTCTTTCTTTTTTTTCTCTCAATAAATTTAAATTATAACAAAAGAAGAGAGAAAAAAAGGCAAAAATGGACAGTATCTTAACTATAAAATTTTTAAAAATTTTAAGCTTCTTGCGTACTTGTCTCTGAGGATCCTTTAGTTGCAATACTTTTTATTTTAATTAAACCTTTCTCTTCCAAATGTTTACCTTGAGTGATCAAAATATAAACTTTTCTAAATTTTAAGAAGTTGGTATATTTACCTGCAAAAATATTGAAGGTATCAAAATAATTAATTAAAAGTGCAGCTGTTTTAAAACCTGAACTTTTGTAACACCAAATACCACTACTATATTGAGAGAGATTACCCAACTTTACAGTTTCAAATAAAAGTTTTAGAGGGATATTATCGTTTTGTTTAATAGAAAATTCTAATCTCACACTAAATCCATTTTTGTGTGTTTTACTTTTAGCTAAACTAATATAAAAACAACCATCCGCTTGAGTAAAGCCAGACAGCCAATGATTATTTATGTAATAATAATTAGATGGTGCATTAATAGTTAAATTAAAATTATCACTATAATTATGTTTAATTAATTGTTCATATTTAGGTTTACTTACCAATTTTCCGTTAATCAAAGATAAAATTATAGAAAGACCATTTTTATTTTTACAAATATATCTAACTGCTTTTTTATCTTTTATTTTGTAAACGTTACCATGACCAATTCTATTTTTAATAGAATAAGCCAATGATATGTCGTTTTCAGCAAAAATAATATGTAACTCTTTATGACCAAACCAACCGTCTCCTTCAATTAGACCAGCTAAAAAATAACCAAACTCATTATTTGTAAGATTATTAATTTTCGCAGGTGCAGGAACATGTTCAGAAATTTTAGGAAGTTTTTTATAATTATTATAAGTATTTTTAGTAACTGCCGTAGCTTTTGTACTAAAACTAAAGTTTCCTGCTGATTGTCCAGGGGTAATATTTAAGTAGATTTTTCCTAACGCAATAAATGCGAGTGGACTACTAATACTGGAGTTTCCAGCATACAGCAAGATTTTTTCCCATTCACCTAGAGCCCAATTGTAAAGACCTAGGTGAAGTTCTGTAGACACAAATCTATCTACATCTAAACCTACACTGAACATGTGGTGACTCCATACTAAGAAACCTAAAATTCCGATAGAGAACATTGCATAGACCATTCCGATATATCCAAAAATAGGTTTTCCTGAGAATGTAGATACAATATGACTAACTATACCAAAACCAGGTATAATTAAAATATATACTTCTGGGTGCTTTCTCTCTACTAAATTTAAATAAAATAAAAAATAAAAAAATAAAAAAAAATAAAAATTTAAAGTATCGAGAACGGACTATATCTTCAACTTTTTCCATTTTTCTGTGAAAATATTCCAAATTTTCTGATGGATACTATTTTCTTTATAGGCTTTAAGATCTAATAGACGATAGTATTCATTAACAAGGAAGAATCGTTGGGATTTATGACTTCTACATTTTCCTTTGAAATATTCTTGCATTTTTAGAATATTTTCTCGATTTTGTATTGACCATTGATAGTAACCATTTTGAGAGCTATCAAAGTAAATAGCTCCCCCAAAGATATCTTGATAAAATTTAACATCTTGTAATAATTTATTTACTACCCTTACACTAAGTTGAGGTCTAAAATTTTTAATATGGAATCCAATTGTGCCATCAGCATCGAAAAACCCTGCAAACCAAAAATTGTTTTTATCGAGTTCAAAAGGTTCAATAATTTTTATATTTAGGTTTAAACACACACGGTGAAGTTGTAATAATCTTTTACTATTTCGAATATTACCATTTATACAATGAATAAGTTTAATCATTCCTTCCTTGTTATGTAATCGATAACGATAAGCTTTTACACCACTTCTTAATTTAATTTGACCACCCAATTTATCTTGAATGTATCTGAGTAATTTAATATCTTCTGATCCCATAGTAATTTCAAGACTTGTATAGCCTTTTTTACTAACAAGAAGACAACCATCGCCATCTATTACACCCGATAACCATTCACAGAATTCTTTAGAAAAAGTTGCTATGCGTGTAGTCTCTGAGGTTCCTACTGGACTACTTTTAGGGTGTCGGTGGTTACCTGCGGATTGTGTCCCATTTTTAACATTTTTACTTGCACGGGGTATCAAAAGACTACCACTTAAATACAAAGTAGTAAATCTGAATTCAAGACATTCCCCGCATACAAGCATAGTTCAAATTTAAGAATTATTTCTAAATAGGGCCACATTTGACCAAAGAACCCAATTTCTTAAACCTTAGATTCTTTCTCTCTCTCTAAGGCCCCTGTACTACCTCACCAATAACATCCCCTAATAATGTATCTTTTTATTTTAATTAGTTTCGTTATTGCTTCCTTGATAGCCTTGTGAAGTATAAAACTTAAGAAAACCGACTGTACATTAAGCACCATTTCAGGTACCACCAGTGACCCAGTCTGTAGCGATCTATTAGACGACCGACGGTCTTTAGTCGAGAAACTATTAACCGTAAATTACACTAGTGTAGCCCAACAGAATTAAAAAATATAAATCATAATTCTGTATCCCTTCCCTGTCAGGAAAGGTTAACAACTTTAACCTTAGTTTTTGTTTTTTGTTTCTAAAACTAAAAATAGTTTACTTTCTTCTAATAGTTATATAAACCAAATTGTCAGGACTAGGGAAAGAATTTAGTCTAAAGAGTCTTAATTGAGTAAACTCGAATAACCTACTTTGCTTTTTAATTATGTACAAAAAATGTAGGCACACCTGCTCTTTAAATTTATTTAAATCTCACGATTTAACCTTTCCCTTTTTTTCCGTAATTTAAAATACTAATCCCAATTATTATTAACTTTACTTGCTAAAACTTTCAAAGATTCTCTTAATGTAGGATTTAAATGATCTTTCTTTTCTAATTTAGTATGAAGGTCTCTCCATAGTATATAGCTCTTTATTTTTTTACTTCGTAATGAATATTTATCAAAATAAGGAAATATTTTTTTTAAATCTTTAAGTCCACCTATTCTATAATAATAAGCTTTTTCACTTGAATGTTTAGAAACTTTACCAACTTTAAATAAATTAGAAATATGCTCTAAGATGTATTTATTTTCTATATGATTTTGTGCTATATCAAAACATATGTGAAATTTATTACTTATACTAGATATAGACACAGAAAAACATCCTTCCCTATCTGTAAAACCACATAACCATTCATCATTTAAGGTTGGTTTAATTATAGAAATATCATTTGTTTTTAATGGAATGATAGGATATTTTAAGTTTCCATTTTGATTATACATATTTAATGCTGATAAAAATTTATGAAAAGATATCTTTTTACTATAAGTTACTAAATTATTATTAAACAGTGTAGCTAAAAGGTATAAACCTTTTTTATCTTGTACTACAAATCGAGAAGTACTTTTACCTTGTTTAATCACTTTACCCAAACCTAATATTTTTTGTATCATATTTAGAATTTGAATATCTCGGGTATCTTGAGTGAGTACAAGAGAGAAATCTCCTCTTTTAGCTAAAACAAAACTACCATCTCCTTCAGTAAAACCAATTAACCATGTTAAAAAAGAAAAAGAAGGAGATTTTTTATTCATTAAACGTTCATATTCTGAATTAAACAAAGTAAAATCAAAATATTTTTCTTGGGGTACAGACCGTACGGTCCGTAGGGACCGGCTCACCAAACTATTTTTAGAAAAAGAAGAAGAGTTTCTTAAAATTAAGCTAGAAGTTATAATTGAGGATTCTTTAGAATTAAAAATATTTAATTTTGAAAAAAGGTGTTGGTATAAAATAGGATCTCCACCCCCAGCAGGGTCATAGAAACTAGTATTAAAGTTTCTATCTGTTAAAAGCATAGTGATTGCCATAAAAATCTTGGTTTCCAGACTCATAATCTATGTATATTTACTAATTAATATATTAAATATAAAAAGAAAGATACTAATAAAAAAATATACTCAATTTATATTTAATTAAAAATATAAAAAGGGAAACTCTCTTGTATTCACATACAAGTTGAGACTGTCTCTTACTATCTAAATTTACTATTGTAGGTGATCCCAATTATAAACTGTTCGTTTTTGATTCATCTGTGATTTAATTTCTATTATTTGTGTCTTATTTTCCTGGTGTGTTCCTTCTTTAAAGAAATTAAGAACTTTACACCAATCTTTAAAATCCATAAATTTAGTACCACATAGTGGATATTGATTAAGATAATCTTTAATATATAGATTTGTTTTAAGACTGCTCGTTCGTAGTCTATATTGAGGATGTTTACGATCAGATCTTATTTCATTTAGATTAACTTCTAAAAAACAAGAAATATTTTTCATTAGAGCATACGTACTTTTGCCATAAAGGGTGACACGACTTTGCACTAATTCAAAACTAAGAGAGATACGTGGATTTTTACTAGTTTGACTAGCTCGTATTTGAAAACAACCATCAGCTTCAATAAAACCAGTTAACCAGCTGTCTTTATTGAAAGAGATATTGCATAAATTTAAAGGTAGAATTAACTCGTAATTTTTCTCTGGTGCTTTTTTATTAAGATAATTAATAAGTAATAAAAATTGATCGTACTTAGGACCTCGTAATTTTCCATTTATTCTATGACAAATTTTAACAAGTCCTTCGTAATCATTAATACTAAGAACGTAAGCGGCACTTTGTTTTTTCTTACTAATAGATCCAAAACCTAATATTTTTTGAATGGATTGGCAAAGTGGAAAGTCTTTAGAAGGAAAGACAATTTGAACAAGAGGATAATATAATTTTCCTTTTTCGGATCGTTCTCTTTTGGGGACACAAATAGAACCGTTCCCTTCTATTAGTCCTGTTAGGTAAGAATTAAAGAAAAGGGGGCAACTTAAACCCATTTTTGTAAAAAAGAAAGATAGTTCTAGGCGCACAGTCGTTGAGGTCCACTCAAAGATATAATTTATAAGTGTTACCTGCTGATTGTCTTTAAAAAACCCTAAAGGTAAAAAGAGTTTCCAGCATACAGCCAGATTTAAAGCTGGCACAAATTTACCAGCTAATACAGGTAAAGATAATAATAATAAAATAGCAGTAATGAAAATAGCCCATACAAATAAAGGTAATTTATGTAGAGACATTCCATTAGTTCTCATATTTAAAGTAGTAGTTATAAAATTAATAGCTCCTAATAAAGATGAAATACCTGCTAAGTGTAGACTGAAGATTGCTAAATCAACAGAACCACCAGAGTGAGATTGAACACTAGCTAAAGGAGGATAACAAATTTTGTTGGTAATCTCATTTAAAGTTATATAAAAAATATAATTAAAAACTATCATTACACTCTCTAATTTTCACTAGAGGTCGGACTATTCCTTCAATCTTATATTTTTTTTTACCTACAGTTCTTACCTTTAAACATCCTCCTTTCCTTTCCTTCCTTCCGAAGGACCCCTGTCCATCCGAAGGACCAAGGATAAGGACCGGGAGGGTAGTAACCTGCCTGCCTTAAGTTAGGAAAGATAGCAGCTTTTTGCAGGGTAGACAGGGTCTTAAGGCTAGCGTTAAAATTTAAATATATTTTTTTCTCATTATTCTTACTTTTTCACGAATATGATTTAAAGCCATAAAGTTACCTTTATGTTTAATATAAGCTCTCGCTCAAATTCTATATTCTAAAGATTTAATACCTTTCATAGTATTACCATAATATTTTATAATATTTTCAATAGCCCGGGAGTTAGTTGTAACTATAGTATACTATCCTGATTTTTTATGTTGAACTTTTGTATTAATATGTAAAATATATTTTATAGCTAATAATACAATTTTATCTTTCTTTTGAGTTATTTCAAAAGCATGTACTAATCTATCTTTAGATTTAGCTACTAAATAAAAACTTCCTTCTGCTTCTGTAAATCCTATTAACCAAGGTTTACTCATAACTTTAGAAGCGTTTTCAAAATTAGAAATAGTATTATCAACTAAAGATTCAAAATTGCTAAATCTAAATGCACCTACTGTATCTAGGGGTATTCGCCAAGCAGATGAAATATATTCAATAGGTTTTAATTCATTTAATAATTTAAAAATAAAATTATCTTTCTCGATAGAATTTAATTTACTATCCGATAAAATAAAATAGGCTTTTTTAAAATTATCATAATCAAATTTTTTAGAAGTTAGAAGAGGATATTTGTCAAAAATAGGAAAGATTATATTAAATAATATAGAACGATCTCTAATTCTAAAATTACAAATTTTTTTATTTTTTTCTATATTTATATTTCCTACTTTTAATTGTTTTTTTATATAATTTAAAACTCTTAAATTGTAAGTACTTTGACTAATTTTAAAAGTTAGATTTCATTTTTCATTTTGACGTACTATAGAAAATGTACCCTCACCATCCGTGAAACCTACTAATCATTGATGAAATATTTCTTTATTTTCAGATAATGAATTTTTATTTATAGTTAACGTGGTATAATGTGATATAAGATGCCCTACGTTTAGTCTCTGATGAATAATATTTAAACTTTTTTTTCTATTATTCAGGCGAATTGTCTCCATGTTAGTAACATTTTTTCTACCGTTATTTTTAAACGATGAGCAATTACTTCCGAGTAGAAGAACTTCCTCGCATCGAGTAGGGTTTAATAAAGCTATATTACTATAGCTAGACAGCTTATCTAAAATTACTAAATCATAAAAAATAATTAGTAATAACTCCAAAACTGTCCATCCTGTTCCAGCTCCATTTTCTACTAATGAACTTACTAGTAATAAAATTAATGAAGGAGGTAATAACCAGAAGGAGATATTATTTAATCTAGGAAATGCCATATCAGGAGCTCCGCAGTGGATAGGTAAGAAATAATTACCAAATCCTCCTACTAATCCAGGCATAACCATAAAGAAAATCATAATAAATGCGTGAGCAGATATAATTACATTAAATAATTGATGATCTCCTTGTAAAAATTGAACACCAGGAGCTGCAAGTTCCAATCTTATTAAGACTGAAAAAGCAGTACCAATCATACCAGCAAATACTGAGAAAATTAGGTAAAGTGTTCCAATTTCTTTGGCATTAGTGGAATTAAGCCAACTCACTTAAGAGTTTCAATCTTAATTGTTTCTTATAGTCAGCTAACAGAATTTAAAAAAAATTAGATTTCCTCCTCCCCTTTGAACTGATACAATCCGAGCCCTTCTACCTTATCTTACTAAGAAGGCTAAAGTTTTGAGAGATTTATAATCATACAGTTAGAAAAAAAGGACAAATAAAATTACACATTTTATTTTTATTATTAAAAAAATTACAAACAAAAGAATAAAAAGTAAAAAATATAAATTTATTTAATACTTTATCCTTATGTAAAATTTTTAATCATTAAACTATTACATAATTATTAGAATACTTGTAAACAAATATGCTTATTTTATTTTTTAGGTTCTCCTCCTATACCTAAATGGTTCTGAAAGAGACCGAAGGATAATTTTTAACTTTAGAATTACGGAATAGAGGCGATTCGAACACTTAAGAGCGTTAACCCGAACAATTAGCAATTGCCTTATCTTACCAATGAAAACTATTCCTTTCTAATTTGGTTAGTTAATTTGGTTAGTTAATTTATTAAAATTTTTACTAATTTAACTAATTTAACTACATATTTTATATATCTAATTTGGGATTTTTTATGAGTTGTTTTCTTTTTTCTATTTATTTGCATCAATATTAATATAAAAATATATTTGAACATAAAGATACTAAAGCCTCAGGCTGAAACAAATATTTATATTTAAAACATTATTTAAAATTTAAATAATATAGTAATTTCATCGATCCTTATCAGAATTGAACTGATGCTAGCTTCTTGAAGGGGAGCTGTACGAACCACTATATTAAAGGATCCTAAAGGATAATATTATAATAAAAATAACAGTTAAATTTTTATTTTTATCTATATTTATTATTTTTTTTTGGAATGACGAAATTAGGAATCGAACCCAATCTAACAGATCATGAGACTGTTGTGCTAAACCATTACACTATTTCGCTTCTTTTTTTTTCTCTTTATTATAATTATTTCTTTTATATAAAAAATAGAAAATGGAAGAAATAAATTTGTTAAGTTTATTTTATTTTTTATTTTTATTTATTTTTTTTATTTATTTTTAGTTTTATTTTTATTTTTATTTTTATCTTTTTTGTTTATCTTTTTTTTTACATAATCTTGTACATAATTTTTTTATTTTTTACTTTTTTTATTTATTATAAAATATAATATTTATTTTTATATAATATTATATTATTGAACACTATCTTTGAAACAGGACTACGAACAAAGAGACTCGAACTCTTAAGGAATTACTTCCACTCCTGCTTAAGAGGAGATTGTTTACCAAATTTCAACATGTTCGCCTAAAGATTTGTGGCCAACCATCTATACGATCTCAAAAAAGGTAAGGCAAGGTAGGCAATAACTTTTATTTAAAATTAAAAAAGAATAAAAACTATTTGTATATTATCTTAATATTGAATATAATACTCTTTTAAAATAAATTTTACCCTTTTTGTTTTTATCTTGAAAGGGAGAAGGAAGACGAAAAAAAAAAGCCGTAGGAGGATATCTAATTTTTTTTTGTTAGAAAATTAAAAAATATAATTTCTAATTTATAGGCCTTAAGAGGATTCGAACCTCTGTTGAAAGTATTAACAGTACCTCGCTTAAACCACTCAGCCATAAGACCTTTAATAATCTAAATATAAATTTTAGTAAAATAAAAAATTTTTAAATTACTATTACTATTACTATTACTATTACTCTAATTTATATTATTTTACTTCTTTTAAAATATTTATTATATATAATTTTGTAGATGATATAAAAAAATAATATTTAAATAAAACTTTACTCTTTCGAGCCAACCCTTCGTCCCCTTCCTGCCTACCCTAAAAAAAATTAGTAGCCTACCCCTAGGTTTAATTTATCCTTAGATAAAAAGGCAGCACCTCTGACCAGGATGGAACTAACTTCTCCTCCTTTAAGGGAAAGTCCGACCCGTACGCTGCTTCGCCAACGGCTCTGCTATGCTGCTATGCTGCTATGCCAGCGTGAGATTAAGAAAAAAGAAAAGAAATAAGAGCTTAGAATCTAAAATTTTAATCTTTTAAATTAATATCTCAAAGCTTAAATAAAAATAAATTAAATAAAAATAAATTTAGCTTAAATAAAAATAAATTTAGCTTAAATAAAAATAAATTTAGCTTAAATAAAAATAAAATTAAAAATCTCCTTTCCTTGGCCAGAGGAGCGTAGCCGCTGCAGCCTTTTTATCTACCTGCCGTAGGATGGTTTGGCTCGGTGTATCCCGCATCAGCATAGCAGCATAGCAGCATAGCAGCATAGCAGAGGAGAGGTTTCCACAAATAAAAAGAAATAAAAAATGAAATTTACAACCTTTAACATCTAGTATTTTTATAAATTAGTACTGCTAAACTATTTATTTTACAATATTTACATTTGCAGCCTATCTAGAAATGTTCTATTTCTTAATTTACGACTTTAAATTTTGATATATAAAATATATTAAAATAAAAATCGTTTTAGTATCTAGGGGTTAGATTCTTGCTTGATAGACATTCAGCACTTATCTATTATGTTTGTGGCTACCCAACTATGCATTCCTAATTTCTTGTAGCCTTTTTATTCAACTCTTTTAACTGTTTCGCACTTAAAGATTTAAAAACAGTATATTTAAAAAGAAAGTATAATTTATTTGCTTAATATAAATTATAAAAGGACTTTTCCTATTACATTTAAAACAGGTCCCTAACAAAAAAGTTAGTACAAACAATTGGTACACTAGAGAAACACAGCCTATTGATCCTTTCGTACTAGAAGGTCTGCCCCTTTTTACTATTTCTTCCTCCAGAAGATAGGGACCATACTGACTCACGTCGTATTAAACCCAACTCGCGTACCCTTTTAATCGGACGAACAGCCGAACCCTTCCAAGCTTCTTCCCCGTGAGCGATAGGATGAGTCGACATCGCATTATATATTAGTAAATAAAGAAATTATAAAAATTATACTAATTAGACTAATACTCTTAACCTTTCAGTTAAGTTTAGATCATATCTTCAACCAGTTCCAAGAGTAAATTGGAAAAGCTCTGGTTGTTGGCGTGTGATCGTTGAGGGGTGAGAAATTTTACAATTACTTACATCTAAATTTAATCACTTCCCTGCTGATTGCCCAATCTATCAAATTTTCACTTATTAAATCATTAAAAAAATGAAATAATTTTATTACTAAAAAAATAAGTATTGATAGCTCTAAGGGTGTTCCAGCAAATAGCCAAATTCTAAGTTAATATTTCTATTAAAATTCCCCAATGTCATAAATATATATATTACCTATATCACTTTTAATTTTAAATTTAAGAGTAATCTTGTGTGCGTTAATATATTTATTTATTTTTGTTCATAAGGTGCAATCAGCCGAGACAATGTGTACTCTCGTCGGCTATCAGCCTGTTATCCCTAGCGTAACTTTTATCAATTGATCCCCGTCTATCCCATATTATAGCGAGGGGTCACTATGCCCTACTTACGTATCTGTGCGACTTTTAGGTCTTTCAGTTAAGCATGCTTACCGCCATTGAGCCCTGCACAACCTTTCACTGGTTGATTGATCTCCATTCAATTTCTAGCTATACCTTTTTTAATTTTTTGTGTATTTCTTTACTATATACAAAAGTATATGAAAGATATTAATATAAAAAATATAATAATATTTTATATTTTATTTGTTTGAAATGTAAAATAATTTAAATTCAGAAATTAAATTTAAACTTAAACATTATAATAATTTAAATATTTGGATGTACTTTGCTACTTTATTAAAGACGACCGCCCCAGTCAAACTGCCAATTAGTAACCTCTCCCTTTTAAGTTTTTATTTTATATAAAGGTAAACATTAACCCAACCTAAGTTTTAAGGTTTCCACAAATAGTCTATCGACTTACCTATTCTCTAGTAACAAAGGTTGTTGTAGATTAATATGATAACTAACTACAGTAAAGCTGCATAGGGTCTTCCCGTCCCCCTGGAGGTAACCCGCATCTGCACGGGTAATTCAATTTCACTGAGCAAGTTGTAGAGACAGTGAGGCCCTCGTTACATTATTGATACCGGACCACATTTAATGGCCAATTTATTTTGCTACCTTAGGATCCTCATAGTTAAGACCGCTATTAACCAGACTTTCGATTAGTCACAGAAACTATAACCTCTCTTATATTAATGGCATCGGGCAAATTTCGACCACAATACTATCATTTACATGATTGCTGTGATCTGTGTTTTTAGTAAACAGTCGGGGCCTCCGATTATGTGTCACCGCCTTATAAAAAGAACAAATATTAGATATTTTACTATTTAATAATTATTATTAATAATATGCGGTACCTCTTCGTCGTCAAACTTATGCATGGCTAGTCAATTTTATCATGCAATTAAAATATAAAATATTACCACTTTCTATGCTTAGTCATGTTTAATTTTATTTCTAAAATTCTATTTAAGCCTTTGATAGTTAAATGTTCTTTAGCAACTATCATCATAGCAACCTTTTTAAATTCTGCAAAATCTAAACTTTTAACACCTTGTATAGGGTACTGTTCAAAAAAAGGAATAATTACTTCAATTAAGTCACAGATTTTTGTTATTGCAAGACTTACAGTGTTATCAGATATAGAGACATATTCTATTATTCTGGTTAAGCATTCCTTTCACTACAGTACTTGTTTTGTTTAAAGTATGAAGTAAATTACAACCTTTAAGAACTTCAACATCTCTAATATTAAGATTAATTGAAAACCTTATGAGGCTACTCCTCACCTTCGGCTGGGGGACTTACAGTACCTTCTGTGTTTTTAAGATTTAAATGGAAAGACCGTCCCCACTTGTAAACCTGCTATCCAATAAGGATTAGGAATACCATTAAATTGATATTTTGGTCTTTCTACAAGGCTTACGTGTGGAAAAGTTTGTTGTAATTTTTCAGAAAGACCTCAATTAAGAGAGCTTTTTAACCGATTAATTTAAAAAACCTTTTTCCGTTAATGTTCTCTCTGTTTAATGATTTCAAAACATTGTTTAAAAATTAAAAAATCAGAAGCTTTTTGAGTTACAAGAGAGTATTTATTAAAATGATCTACAATTACTTGTAATTCTTTAATTGATCCACTATGTATTGAACTGAATTTGTTCCATTTGTTCTTATTTTCCCTACCATTAAAGTGTGTTTAATTAGTTCTAATATTGCAATATCTTTAATGTGCAATTTGATTAAAAAAAGAGGAGAACTCCTCCATTTTAATGTGGATTTGGGCGTCGGGTTTAATTGCAAAGGAGAAACACCCTTCAGCATCGGTAAAACCAAGTAATAAACCATGGGTTTAAGTTTATTATTTAAGATTGGGTTAAAGTAGAAAAATATTTTTTATTTAATTGTTTAGAATGGATTTTGATTTGATAGTTTCTTTCGAAACCCATTAGAGTACACTTAATTGCATTGGCTTTATGCAATAACCACCGTCTACTCGTCTGCTCTTTTACAGAAACTTTTTTTCTGTTTAGATCCGCGATAACCCATTTCATTTTCAATCATATCCTGACTTGTTACCATACCCAGGTAATTATCTGGCCACTTATAACCTTTCGACTATAGCTTGGTATCAGGACCTTTAGGGTGTCCCCGGAGTTTGATGGTTGACCCACTTATGTGTTTTCCAAGAACACAATGCAGGTTAATTTGCCGAGTTCCTTAACAACTTTTAGCTCTACGCCTTAGTATTCTCTACCTACGAACCTGTGTCGGTTTAGGGTACGGTAGTCTTAATTTGATTTTTCTATTTTCTTATTTAAAAAATAAAAAGAATAAAGGTTACTATAAAATTTGTAAAATTTACACCTATTAAAAATAAAATTAAGTTCTTACAGATAAAAATAAATTTATCTCATATTAATTTCCTGATCCAAAAAATGGATTTCTATTATATACTCATCAGCCAAAACTTTCGTTCTAGTCCTTAGAGGCCGCATTCACGTAAGGTGGATTAACCTTTCACTTACAACCCTTTCGTATTCGGCGAGAAGTATTATACTTCTTTTTACGTTACTCATGTCAGCATTCTCTCTTCAGTTACCTAAAAACAATGAAACACTGTTTTATAAATAGTTTGACTGAATGTTCTACTACCTAGGTTTAAAATAAGAATTTTAAAAAAGAAAAACTTTTTATTTTATTTATTTATTTATTTATTTTTATTTTTTATTTTTATTTTTATTTTAAACCAACACGATATCGGTTGATTATTTTAGACCCGTTAAATTTTCGGCGCTACAATCTAGATCTAGACTGCTGATGCGTTGTTACATACGATCATTATAAGAAGCTACTTCCAAGCTCACTTCACAGCTGTATCCGATTTTAAACATCCTTAATTTCACTTAATAATCATTTGGGACCTTGATCAATGTTCTCGGCTGTTTCCGTCTTGACTATCCAACTTAGCATGGATAGTCTGAATATCTACCATCAATTTATGTACTTCCGAGATTCGCTTCCATAGGTAAGATTTTCGAGGTCCCACAACCTAAACGCCTATAAGACGAGATTATTTAGAAATAATGACTCTTATACTTGTTGGGAATTGCCTTGCTGTACCTCCATAAATTTTGTGTAGATGTCATACTTAAATATGTTTCGGTAGAAAACCAGATAGCACCAGGTCAGATTGGCATTCACCGCTTACTAAACTCATCGGAGAATTATGCACATCACCGTTCGATCCATTATAATCTGGTCTTAGTAAGATCACCTGGCTTCGGGTCTAATAGAAGTAACTTATCCATCACTATATTTTTTTATGTTAAAAAGTTGAAAACCTTTATTTTAATTATAGTCCAGTCGCTTTCGCTAGGGCTTTTAACCTTGCTACTCCTATTAACTTGCTGACCCATTATGCAAAAGGTACGCCGTCATTTCTTTGAAATTTCGACTGCTTATAGAGTTACTAATTCAAGATCTTTTTCACCGGCATTTATTAAATTATAATATTTTTTAGATATTATTTAAATTTTAATAATTACTCTTATGTTTCTTTAAACCATTGCTTTTCAAACTTTTCCTTTACAGTACTTTTTCACTATCGCTAAATTTATAATACTTAGCCTTAGAGGATGGTTCCCCTATATTCCGACAAGTTAACTCTCATCGTACTTATTATATTATTTTTTTATAAATCTACAGGACTTATTGTATTTAACCTTCTTTGAACAAAATTTTTTTATTTCAAATAAAATTATTTGTAAATAAGTTCTTTTTTTCATATTACTTATTTAAGTTTATTGGTATAAATTTTATTAAGAATATTATAAAAAAGAGTTAATTTATTCAATTTATAAAAGATAATCTTAGGCTAATCCGATTTCACTCACCATTACTTTCGGAGTCTCGGTTGATTTCCTTTCCTTTCCTTACTAAAATGTTTTACTTCAGGAAGTATTAATTAAAAGGTTTCCCTTAGGATCGCTTTCACGATAAATAATTTAATATTATGAAAGCATTGGTTGACACCTCCTTTTGTATAAATTTGCTTGTGCTATCCTTAATAACCCCTTTGAATTACTTTTTTATTTTTTGTGATGTTATACTATATTGTCATCGATACTTTTATATTAATTATTTAAAAAAAGAAAGTTTATATATTTATAATTTTATTTTATAATTATAATTTTTGAATATATTTTTTGGTTTTCTAATTTTCTACTTTAAATTACAATCATACCCTAGGATAATAGGTCCTTAAAAAAAATGACCAAAAGGGAAACGTTTTACTTTTTTGCCTTGAGCCTCGGCTCCTTAGCCTTAGGATAGGGGTAAGAGGGTAGGGTAAAGTGAGGGTAATGTATAGGGTGTAAAAGAAAGTAATGATTTGGGATAGGGCAGGGTAAAGTGAGGGTAATGTATAGGGTGTAAAAGAAAGTAATGATTTGGGATAGGGCAGGGTAAAGTGAGGGTAATGTATAGGGTGTAAAAGAAAGTAATGATTTGGGATAGGGCAGGTTTTAAAGTGTTTAGGGATATATTTAAGTATTACACAAAAAGGTTAAAACTTGAGGAAAACAACAACAAAAAATGGTAACAAAACAAAAACAACAACAAAAACAACAAAAAATAAATAAATTAGGCTTTACTACATTAAAAGAGTCTATTAACCCCCTTTGCATCTTCTCCTAACTTCTTTAGTAAATAAAGGATTTTTAACATTTGTTAAAAGTGGTTGTAATTAAATGGTATAATATCTGTTAAGCCAAACAGGAGTTACCAGTTCAAATCTGGTTAATCACGTGTAAAGAAAGAGTGTAAAAGCTTAAAATTTTTTAAAATTAAATTTTTAAGTTTTAAATACAACGGTCTATTATCCAAATCGTGGTCAAGGTTGAAAATTTTTATGGGCATAAAAACATTGTTTACTAAAACCTTACTACTATTTTGACAAACAGAAATGTCAACATTTTTAATAGTTATGCTTAAATCTTTGAAAGATTTAAAAAATCTTAGCACGTTTCTATGTATAAAAACACCCCCATTAAATTTTCTTTTTACATCCTCAAAAGATATAGAATTTCTAGTAACCCCAGCAAACACAGATTGTTCGATTTTATTAATTAAAATCATCTAACAACCAATAACCATATTGTTTAACCTGTCAAAGAAGTAAGCTTCTTGTATAACTTTATTATTAAGCTCATCTTTAAGTAGTCCCAATTCTTTACCGACTAAATTTAAGGGTAAAGGTTTAAAACTACAAATATAGTTACTGAGTTTTTTGACATAAAGAAACGAATTTTTTTGTATATAATTTAACTAAAGATTTTTTTTTATAGAACTTAACTACAGACTTGGTATAAAAAGGTTTTACGGGAATAAGAGAGAAAATTTGGAACATTTATTTATTTTTTTAGGTAAAAGGACAAAAGGATCTGGAAAATGTTTATGCGAAAATGCAGAATAATTAGACAGTTATATTTATTTAGGTTTATTAAATAAAAAATAAACACAACATCCATCCAACATTGAGGGAAATACTTAATTAGATACCTACTTTAGGTCCGAGGCTTAGCGACCAACAAAACTGTCCTCTCCTCTCCGAGCCGAGCCGGTGCTAGAGTCCCACCCGAGTTTACAACATAAAGGCAGGCAGCTGGTGCGGCGTAGCAGGAGTGTAGCAGGAGAGAAATAAAGGACTTAAAAGAAGAAACGTAAATAGTATCTGTTATTGTAAACATTTATATTCGGAGGATAAATAATTATTTTTTATTATAAAAGTAAGTAAAATAAAAATATATAGTCATTATAAAATTATATTTTTTTAATAAGATATAAAATTTTTCTTTATAAAAGGATTGATTTAAAGAATAATAAAGTATTTAAAGATTTATAAAGAATTTCACCTTTAAAGAGTTTAATGGTAGATGACAAACTGGTTCGTCGCTCCCTTTGGGTGGGAGACATATAGCGTGTTCGAGTCGCGCCTACCATATTAAATAGAGTATTTATTTGGGTTATTTAAATTTAAAAGGAAGGGGGAATCTGATAATGGTAATCAGTTGTATTGCATTACAAATATGATAGTTCGAATCTATCTTTCTCCAAGAGAATAAAATTTATTTTAATAAATTAAATTATAAACTTTATTTTATAGAATTTATTTTATTAAATTTTTTATAAAATGAAATAATAAATAAACTTAATATTATAAAAAGATAATATTATAAGAATATCAGAAAATAACAGAAATGTATAAGTAAAAGTTAAATTAAATATTTTATTTATACTTATATTTATACTTATATTTATATTTTATATGAAAATTAGTTATATTATATTAGTAAATTATAGTATAGTAAATTATAGTATAGTAAATTATAGTATAGTAAATTATAGTATAGTATAGTATAGAGAGATAGAGGAATTAGGGATAGAGAAGTATAAATTAGATATATATAGCTTTCTAGAATTATAAAGTATAATCCCTTGGTCTGGTAATACTATTGAATCTATTAAGTTTAAAGAATATAACTAAATTAAATTAGTTCTCCCTAATCCTTACTTTCTTTGATCCCCTATACCTCCCGCCACTCTCTTTACCTTACATTTCCTCCCCCTATCCCGAATCATTACTATTTTTCTTTATATGTTATACTTCTATTTATAGTTATAAGTCTATTATAGAGTATACTGGTATTGGTTCTATACAGAGGTATTTAAGGTTATATTTCTTATTAGCTTACTTTTTATATTAGATGTACAAAAATATAATCAAATAAACTTATCTGTGAATACTATTGATTCTAGTTAAATAATATTCTGAAGCTCCGGACTCTAGTATCCTAATTTATTTCACTAAGAACAAATAAACTCCTTATGATTAATTCTCAAAAGAATATATTTTGATATAATGTATACTAGATTTGACTTTAAATTGTTGTATAAAAAAATAGAGTAGCTTTCTTTTAATAGAATAATTATTATTTAAGTCCCAAATTTAAATAAAGAATAATAAAATAATTTAACAGTGAATAACTGAATTTCTAGTCTCTAGGACTCTGTCCAATTTTTATAAAATAAAATAAATCCTTTTTTCAGTTTTCCTTTTATATTTAAATCTTTAAAGTACTTATATATTAAAAATTTAAATTTCTTTCATTGATAATAGAATAGTTTAGATAAATAGTAAGTCTCTCATTACTATTAAAATATATTTTTTAGAGAATTAATTAAAAAAATTTTTTAATAATAAAATATTTAAATTATCTCTTTTTAAATAAGTTTTTACGTTCGGACTAAATGGGTGTGATATATTTTAAATATACAAACAAATAAGTAATGTTATTAAAAAAAATAAAAAGAGAAATGATTAGTTGAAAACTAAGAAGTATAAAAGATTCCAGATTTATACTTTGACTCATTTTATTTAAATTAAAAAAGTCATGTTTTTTTTTTACAACAGAAGGTAAGTATTTATTTATTACAAACTCTTAATTTTAATAGAAAATTTTGTTAGCTAATATAAATCTATTTAAGTATATAAAAAATAAAGGAGAAAGTAGGGAGTATTAAAAATTTATACTATTTCTGTACATAAAAATACTCGTACTTTTTTAATTACAGTTAAAGGATTAATATCTCAAGTAACAATATTATAAATTAAGGTTATAATTATTAATGTAAATATAAAATTAAACTTTACCTATTTAGGTTATCTTTTAAGAAGCTAAGTATTTTGTTACTATATATCTCATTTTTGTTTTGTTTGTAAAATTCTAGAAACGGGTAATAAATGGAATTAAATTTGATATTTTTGGTTGTAATTAAGGAAAAGGGGTTAAAGTTACAGATTTTAAATCTTTATAGATGGTTAAGATTATTAATCTTTAACAGGTTTTGATAGGATATACATGTGAGGATCTACGGGAAATGCCTCTATTGGAATGGTATGAGTTATTAAAAATATTGTCATCACCAATATTTGAACTAACCCTATAAAAATTACAACAGGCATCCAGATTAAGCTAAATTTTAGCAAGAAATACTGGTATTTGATGTAGAATTGCAAGTATTTATTATTAAATTTAGATAGTAAATATTCCTTTTACTATTAAAATTGATAAAAAATTAAAAATAGAGAGGAAGATAAGCACACCTAAAATAGACATTAGTAATAATAGGTGTATAAGTAATTGTTGTCCTAAAAGATCATCTAAGTAACCTTCAAAGGATGCAGGTTTAAACACTGTGAAAACTAGTTGGATGTATTTCTCCATAAGCATTTCTAAGCTGAAACTATCAAAAATGGAACTATCTATGAACTTTGATACATTTTCGCCTGAAAGCTGTTTACTTATTTCTTCACTAGTTAAAAATTTACCACCGTTTGTCTCGGTAGGCCATTTGTTATTAGCTTTAAAGTCAGATATAGCTCTCAACACGCTTGTTAACCCGTTTGGAATTCAATAGCCATACTATAAATTGTAATCGGGATTGAAACTCCTAAACTACGTGAATGCAGATAAAGCTTTTATTCGGGAATTTCCAGGTACAATTCTGTGAACAGCTGCACCGGTCCCAACAATCCCCCACACTTGAGGTAGAGGTGTTGGAAAAACTCTTACTGGATCTCGAGCAATAGGTTGTATATTATTGTTTTCACCATTTACAAATGCAAATTTGGCTCCCGCAGCTAAAAAATAATCTAGTATTATTCTTAAAAAATCTGTAAAGAAAAATAAAACAGATAAAATAAGGATGAAGGTTACAACCTTATCTGTTAAAGTATCACTTTTACAAAAATGATGTAGTTTAAGACCTAGCAATTTATTGGTAGCAGCGTAGTTAATTAAGAGTGCTAAAACTAAGATGATAGTAAATAGTAACATTATTCTCACTTTAAAGGGGCGTCTGATAGTAAGCTAATAAGGGAAAATAAAATTAGGGTTCAAAAAATTTTAGGTTTTTGAAATTGAATATTACACATATTCAATTTGAGATTTTGTCAACTTTTTTTTGTGACAAAACTTTTTCTTTTAAACTATGACATTTTTGTTAATCCGTCTTCATAAACCTGGAAGAGCGTCACGGTTTGTTATAGAATCAAACATTTTACCGTTGGAAAGAGAGCAAAGAAATCATAAAGGAGTTGAACCTTTATTGTAATTTTACCTCCATTTGAGGAAAGTTACATCACCATCTTGATTTGTTTAGAATTTTTTTATCTTTTTTATATATAACATTTTTATTTTCTTTAAAATAGAAATAGTATTAAAATAATGAGGAGGATAAATTTGACAAAATTCACTAATTAAAATTTATTTTTTTGGTCGACTAGGCTCGTAGGTCAGAATTAAGGTCCTTTTAGGAAATAAACAGTAGTAAGGTAGTTTAACCTTTACCTTTATAATAACTTTGAAATAATTTAAATTCTTGAACTATACATACTATAATAAAAAAGAGAAATACTTTTCTTTACATACTATAATAAAAAAGAGAAATACTTTTCTTTATACGGTAATCTTAAAAAAAACTTACTAATTAATAATATGTTAAAAATCCAAAAGTATTAGAGGGGGGGTTAATTATTTATTTTCTAAATAATCTAGTTTTTATTACTTAATTTAGTAATATACATTCTAATTACTCGTTGGAATGTGTATAATGGTAAAATATATTTAGAAAAGATATAAACTAATGCTAATAAAATAATAAATGAAAATGATAATTGATTTAAAAAGAAAAATGGTATTAATTGTGGCATTATTTAATTATTTAAAATTTAATGTTCTAAAATAAAAGAACTATCTCTGCTTTTTATAGCAAAATAATAAGTAAATATTATACTATATTATTTTATAAATGAGACATAAAGGGTAACTTAAATTAAAAACTAAATTAAAATGTTTTGTTTATGTACATAAATTTAAGTTAATTAGACCTTATGGCCTATGTAAATTAAATACTTGTGTATATTAGATTTAAAATTTTTTAAAATAATATTATTTTGTACTTATTTAAAAAATAATAATAAATTTAATTATAAAATAAAATTATTTAAAGATAATATTATTTTATTACGAGTAATCAGATTCGAACTGATGATATCTACTTGGAAGGTAGAGGCTATACCAACTTAACTATACTCGCCGCTTTAAATTTTACTAACTCTTTTAATAATTAAACAGAACTTTAAGAAAGATTATTATAAAAAAATATACTTTATCCATGTGTTTTTGTTAGAAGTTATTAAATTTTTTTATTTCTTTTACAAATAAAATTTGACCTTCGATATATAAAGGAATATTTAAATGAAAATAGTTCTTTTTCCTTACAAATTAATACATTCCTATCCTTACTAATAGAAAAAATATAAGAAGAGCTATCTAGAGACTCAGAAATTTGTAATCTGACCCTATGCCTTATTTATGAGCTTCCCAATCTACCAATTTTCTATCTTTTCTCCTCTAGATAAATAAAGATCTTAAAATATAGGGAATGTGGTAGACCTAACCACCTAAAGGTAAATGAAATGGGGTATCTAAGTTATCTATATATATAACATTCAATATTTTATCTTTGTCTAAAGTTAAATTTTTAAGGTTGTCTGCTTTTAAATCTTCAGTATAAAAAAAACTAGAAACTAAATGATTAGTATTATTGTTAATGTGAAACTTATCAAAACTTCTAGCAAAGTTTGCAAATAAATAAAAGTTTTTGTTCATTTTGGGTTTTTGGTTTTGTTTTTTTAGAGAAAGAAAAATTTTTAATTTAATGATATTATTTCTCTTAAGTAATATCACCTTTTTATATAGATTTGTTAGTATTTTTAAATAAATCAGAGAATAGATTTATTTTTTTAAGAGGAAAGAGTAGTTAACACCATACCTTTTTGGGTGTGAGAGTCAATTGTCTAAGAAGGTGAAGGGGGTTTAATAAATATCTTTTTTTAATACTATACTTTTTATAAGTCCTGTCTAGTTAATTACTTTACCTTTCCTACTTTTCTACCATTTTAATTTTTCGGATCCTTTAAGTAAGGGTTCAGTGGTAGGCTCCTCCAGCATCGGAGGGTACGTAGTAAGGCAACTAAGCCAAATAAAAAATATTAGCAAAAGAAAATTATTTTTTTTATATAATTTACTATTTAATGTACTAGTTAATATATTTTTTTATATTAATGAAAGATTAAGAAAATACTCTGGCCTACGGAAAGAAGAAATTATTAATTTTTATTAATTTTTATTAATTTTTATTAATTTTTATTAATTTTTATTAATTTTTATTAATTTTTATTAATTTTTATTAATTTTTATTATTTAAAGAAGGAAAAGATAAAACTAATATAATAGAAGCCAGATAAATAATAACTAATCTAAATTCACTTAACATTGAAACATCAATTAAAATAGGAGCGAAAACTACAAATAATAAAGATAATAATCCTAATGTGATATAAAGAGCATAAGTTGTTACTATTCCAGTATCTAATTTAGCAATATTCTTACCTGTATTAGTAAAGGCAGTAGATAAACCATAAGGTCCTAAGACAAAGCCCCACAATTCTTTAGATATTGTATAACCTAATAATAATCCTTTAGAAATAAAATAATGATTATAAATTACATCAAAATAATATTTTCCATTTAAGAAACCATAAATTTTTTTACTTATAGAATTATCAGTTAATTGATTAATAAATTCAGGATTATTATGATATAGATATATAGCTAAAACTGAACCAATTAAACTTAAAATAACTGGTAATAATTTAATAATAAGATTTAAAGAGAATTCTGCTTCAATAATAGAAATATTATTAGGATGAATAAATAAAGAATTTCCAAAGAAATCAGAACCTACCCCTACAAATAAATCAGAGAATACAAATCCAAATAAAATACTAAATAAAGCTAAAATAACTAATGGAATAATAATAGCTAAATTTGATTCATGAGAATGTAAATAATTAAATTTAGGTCCATTTGGTACAGTTAAGAATACTAAACTTATTAATCTAAAACTATAAAAGGCTGTTATACCTGCAGTTATTGTTCCTAAAATATAAGCATAAAAGCCACTAAAAGTGTATTGACCAAAAGCTAATTCTAAGATTAAATCTTTACTATAGAAACCTGTAAGGAATGGAGTAGCTAATAAACTAAGAGATCCTACTAACATTACAGAATAAGTAAATGGTAAAAATTTTATTAAACCACCCATTTTTCTTATATCTTGTTGATCTGCAAAAGAATGAATTACAGCACCTGCTCCTAAGAATAATAATGCTTTAAAGAAAGCATGATTTACAGTATGCATTAAAGCCACATTATACTGACTTAATCCTACTGCCATTACCATATATCCTAATTGACTTATAGTACTGAAAGCTATTATTCTTTTTAAATCATTTTGCACTAAACCACTTGTAGCAGCAAAAAAGGCTGTAGTTGCTCCTATTAAAGTTATTACTAATAAGGCAGTAGAACTATATTCTAATATAGGGGAAGATCTTAATAATAAATAGATACCTGCTGTTACTAGAGTAGCTGCATGAAGTAAAGCACTTACTGGTGTAGGAGCTTCCATTGAACCAGGTAACCAAGAATGAAATGGTATATTAGCCGATTTCGCCATAGCACCCATAAATAATAATAAAGATATAATTGTTATTGCTGTTTCATTCATATAAGGAGATAAACTAAAGATTGTGGAATAATTTAAAGAACCAAATAATGAAAAAATAGCAAAGAATCCTATACTTAATCCCATATCACCTACTCTATTCATAGTTAAAGCTAAAATAGAAGCTTTATTTGCTTGAATTCTAGTAAAATAGAAATTTATTAATAAATAAGAGACTACACCGATAGTTTCCCAACCTATAAACATTACGAAATAATTACCTCCACTTATTAAAACTAACATACCTGCGGTGAAAGCAGATAAATAAGACATAAATCTTTGAACATGAGGATCTTCAGACATATAAGAAATACTATAGATATGAATTAAACTGGAACAATATAAAACAGCTAAACCTAAAGATACTGTTAATTGATCATAATAAAATTCCCAAGAAATAGACATTATTTCTGAATCAATCCAACTTCCTAAATTAATAGAAACAGGAGAACCGCAAAGACCTACTTCATAGAAAGCAACAGTCATTAATACTGAAGATAAAATTAAACAAGTACATGTTATAAAAAGAGACCCTGTAACACCTACTTTTCTACCCATAAAACCTGAAACAATAGAACCTAATAAAGGTAAAATAATAATTGAAAGATACATTATGTTCTTAAAGAAATAGTTCCTCTTAATCTATAATAAGCAACAAGAATACTTAAACCTATAACAGATTCTGCTCCTGCAATAGAAATAATATATATACTAAAGGTTTGTCCTACATTATCATCAAAACTATAAGATGATATTAATACTAATAAAGTTACTGCTAGTAACATTATTTCTATGGCTATTATCATTAGAATTATATTTTTTCTATTTAATATAAACCCTAAGATACCAATTAAAAATAAAAATAATGAAAGATTCATAGTTATGTATTTGTTAAATTCTTTATAGAAACGGGTAATAAATGAAATTTAATTTGGCCTAAAAAAATAAGAATATATTAATTTCAGTTAATCTATAGTTTGTTTTTAAAGATCTTTAGAAATTTTTTATATTTTTGTTATATTCTTTTTCTGATATTTTTTTTTTATTTTACTCTTATATAGATCTTTTAAGACTCTAAGGTAAGAGGAAATTTATAAAATTTAAGACTCTAAGATAAGAGTAATTTAAAACAAAAAGGTTTAAACTTATTTTTTTTAATAAAGGGGGGTTAGAAATTTTTATAATATTTATAATCATAATTATATTTTTTATTATATTTATATTTATATTTATATTTATATTTATATTTATATTTATATTTATATTTATATTTATATTTATATTTATATTTATATTTATATTTATATTTATATTTATATAAAAATTTATATTTATATTTTTATTTGAGTATAAAGAAATATTTTATAAATTATTTTTAATTTATAACTTTAAATTAAAAATAATTGTGTAATAAGGATACTAAAAACTAAGCACCACCCCAGAAATACACAGCTAAGAATAAGAATAACCACACAACATCTACAAAATGCCAGTAAGCTATAGCAGCTTCAAATCCTTGGTGATGTGATTTAGTTAAATGATAATTTACAATTCTAACAAAACCTACTAAAATAAAAATTGTTCCTACTATAACATGTAAACCATGTAATCCTGTAGAAGCATAAAAGGCTGAACCATATACACCATCTGCCATTGTGAAACCTGCTTCTGAATATTCATAATATTGTAATCCTGTAAATAGTATTGCAAATATTATTGTTAATAATGTTCCATCTATTGCTGCTTTTCTATTTCCAGCTATTAAAGCATGGTGTCCATAAGTAATAAATGCACCAGAAGAAAGTAATAAGATGGTATTTAATAAAGGAATTGCAAAAGGATCTAATGGAGTTATTCCTAATGGAGGCCAAGATCCTCCTATTTCAATAGCAGGAGATAAACTTGAATGGAAGAAAGCCCAAAATACAGATAAGAAAGCAAATACTTCACTAACAATGAAAAGGAAAACTCCAAGCATTAAACCGTTTTTTACTTCTCTTGTATGGCAACCTAATAAAGTTGCTTCACTTATAACATCTCTGAACCATAGAGCCATTCCAGAACTTGTTAATAGAAATCCTAAAGTTAAAACAAGACCACCATTATTAAAACCATGCATATATAATACAGCACCTGTTGTGAAAGTTAATAATGAAAAACTTAATAAAATTGGCCAAGGTGAAGGATCTACTAAATGATAAGGAAAGTATTGAAATTTGATTTTATTATTCATTTTTATATAATTTTTTGTCATTGATTTTTGTTGATATCAAGGGTTAGTTTTCTTTTTGTTTTTAATATTTTTTCTTTTTTAATATTTATATTTTTAGATAATTTACTAAAATTTAATTATTATATAAATAAATTAACATTTTGGATTTAGAGAATAAATTAAGTATCAAAGACAGAAAGTTTCTAAGTAAACATTTATACGTTTACGATTGATTGCTAGAATTAGTGTTTTATAGAAAACTACTACTCTTTTAAAATAAATATTAAAATAGCTATAAATAATTTTCTTACTTTATGTTTAAAATATTCTCATCTTTTTGATATAAACCTTATTAAAGCTACGTAATCTTTTGTACTGTTATTTATTGTGTCATTTTTAACCTCTTAATAGAAAACCAAATTAAGATAAATTATTAGTTAAAGGGATAACATTGAAAATTTATAATTATTTTATTCTAATTTTTCAATCTTCTTTCCTACCACATCCTTCCTCTCCGGGAGCATAGTCAGGGTAGCACCTAGCAGCGTAGCACCGAGGCTTAGCATCAGCATAGCAGCATAGCAGCATAGGAGCATAGCAGCATAGCAGCCGGTCCGGAGGCGGTTAGCACCAGCCGGAGCCGGAGGACCGGAGGAGGAGAGGCGGAGAAGGGCATAGCAGCATAGCAGCATAGCAGAGGAGAGGAGATGAGAGGAGAGGACCAAGCTAAGGCAAGCAGGGATTTCTGGATTCGAAGACCTGGGCATGGTATACAGAATTATAAAATAAATTTTCTTTAGAAACCAAGTCTAGCTTGAAAAAATGTTAAACTTTAAGTCTACAAAAGGCAACAAAAGGTGGAGGGAAAGAAAAATATCCATAAAAAAATAATACAGGGTAAAGTAAAGATAACATTAAATAGTAGTTTTCCTTTTTAATAAGTATAAAATTTTAAATTAAATTATTGTATATTAAATAAACAGATTAATGTATAAAAAGTCAGAACGAAGATAAAAAGATAAACCATTATTAATCTAAAATAAAATTCTATGAAAAATCCTTTATTTTTAATAAAACTCATTTTGTGAATTTCATCTATTCAATTTAAAATAAATTCAGGTAAATAAATAGGTTTACTTATTTTTTTTTTTGAAAACATTATAAACAAATATATTGTACAAATGTAATAAAGAATCATAAATAAACTAGAAATCAAACCAAAAATAAAAAATATTTTTACATAAATAATATAATTTAAAAAATAAGAACTTAAAATATTATTTTCATTAGATTCTAAATTTTTATATAAATAGTTTAAAAAGTATAAACTTATCCCTATTACTATAATTTCTTTTATTCAAAAAGGTTTTTTATTTTTTAAAAAAGCAATTATTCCAAAACCACTATTTAAATTATCTTCATTATTTGTATTTGAAGTGAAATTATCAGATACAATAGAGTTATCTATTGTTAAAGTAATTTTGTATTGAAAAAGTATATTTCTTATTGCATATAAAATACCTACGATCCACAGAAGGAAAGGAGTACCTAAATTCATAAAAAGTTTTACTTCTTTACTTTTCATCTGTGTAAATGGATGAAGATCTATCGGTGAGAAGTTTGTAGGTGTGTGTTTAAAAGCTATATTTGAATATAAATTTACTATACTTTTATAAATAAAGATAGCAGGAATAAAAGAAGCTAAACTAGTTAACTCTGTAGGATAATTTAGATATAAGTCATAAAGAGGAGATATAATATCTAAACCTGTATTAATTAATTCATTTAAATTTTTATCCAAAAATTTACCTAAAGGTTTAAAAGCTTCTAGTGAATAAAAATTTTTAGGAAAATTAGGAATTATTTTTAAGTTGTTTGTCATTTTGTCGCTTGTTTTTTTTAATATTAGAAGAGATTTTTTAACTAAAGACTATCTCTTAAAACTTTCACATTATAAAAAAATATTAATAAACATTTTTTTCTCCAAACGTATTCATTAAATACCAAAAGATATTAAGCCAAACACAATTCTACCACTTAACAGAATTATACTCCCTAAACTAAATAAAAATAGCGCTATTTCAATTACCAAATAAAATAATCTAGTTTTTTTATAAACATTTAAAATTTTAACAATAATATTATATTTAGAAGCTTTTTCTAATAATACTTTATTTTCCATTAAATATAAAAAACCTAAATATAATACAATAGTAATAAAACACCACATAGCAAAAAAAAAAAGATAAAATTAAAATACTTAAAGCAAATAAAATAACAGGAGAACTAGAGAAATATATATTCAGATAAACCCCATAATGCGCCAATAACTCTTTTAAATAATTCAGCTCTTTCATTTTTGTTTTTTTAATTGGTATAAATAAGAAGAGATTTTTAGTTCCATAAAGACTATCTCTTAATTATTTAGAGGTTTAAAAAAAGTATTTAAATTTTATATTTTATTTTAACTTTTTTATCTTTAGAAATAATTTTGTTATACTTTTTAAGTTAAAAGTTTAGTCAAAAACACTTCACTGCAGATTCAGCAACATAGCGGAGCAGCATAGGAGCATAGCAGCATAGGAGCATAGCAGCATAGCAGCATAGCAGCCGGAGGAGAGGATAGTATAGGGGGTTTAATTTCTTTTTTTAAGAAAATATTTAAAGTTTAAATTTTATATGTATACATATACATCTTGATCACGTACGGGACCTACAATCTTTAATTCTCCTACTTTACATCCGTACGGTTCCGTACCTTACCTACTCTCCTCAGTCTTCCCCTAAAAGGGGTAGTGTGTCAGAAGATGGCTCATCCGGCAGCGAAGGTTCCGTAGACAGGAAAGGTTTCATTATTATAGAATATAAAGCTATTTTTTTAAGATGAATATGCTACTTAAAATTTAATTAAGAAATAGATTATTTTTAGAAATTTAATATTTTTTAAATTTAAATTATGAAGCACTATCTACCCATAATAAGAAATTGTGGTGTTGATACAGCTTCAATAGCTATAGGCATAAACCCATGCCAAACTCCACAGATTTCTGAACATTGTCCATAGAATGTTCCTGTTCTTTCTACTAAGAAAGAAACTTGATTTAATCTACCAGGAACAGCATCTAATTTTAAACCTAGAGAAGGAACAGCATAAGAATGAATTACATCTGCCCCTGTAACAATTAATCTAATATGGCAATCAACTGGTACTATTAATTTATTATCTACATCTAATAATCTAAATTGACCTAATTCTAAATCAGATTCAGGTAACATATAACTATCAAATCTATAGCATCCCACTATCTGTTACAAATCAGATAATTCATAAGACCAATACCATTGATGACCTACAGCTTTAATTGTTAATGTAGGAGAAATTACTTCATCCATTAAATAAAGTAATCTGAAAGAAGGGAAAGCAATAGCAATTAAAATTAAAGCAGGTGTAATAGTCCAAACTAATTCAACTACAGTACCATGTGTTAAATATTTATGAGCTATTGGATTTTTGTTAGTATTATAATAATAAATTATTGAAAATAAAGCCCAGAAAACTGAGAAACATATTACAATTAAATAGAATCCAATTGTATTATGTAATGTAACAATACCTGTAAATCCTGGAGCAGCACTATCTTGAAAACCTAATTGCCAAGGTTGAGGCGCATCATTAAAGATTGTATTAAAAAGAGAAAGAAATTGTAACATTTGTTATTTTTTAGGATAGTCGATCTTAATTTAATTTTTCCTCTTCTTTGGTCAAAGGTATATTTTGCAGGACCTTAAACTTACCTTTAAAGTAGGACAGATTCTATCCTAGTCATCTTGTGTTCGACCTTTACCAAACATTCTTACCTTAGGTAAGGAGGCTCAGAAAGAGTTGGTGAAATTAAGGAGTTAAAATAAACATCTCTTTGACCATCTCCCCATCCTTAAAGTTAAGAGATAGGTGGAGTGATAGAGCTGAATATTAGATATTCTTTTATTTGTACATATTTTCTTATACTTATTTAAAATATTAACTACATTACATTAACTTAAAAAATAAAGAGAAGGAATGTGTAATAAATATAATTCTTTTGAGAATAAAAAGTTCAGTTTCTAAAAATAAATAATAATTAAAAAATAACTAATATCTTAAGATTAATCTAAGTTTTTAAATTCTTATATTACTAAAAATAAAATTATCTATAAAAATAGATAAGAAAAATTATTTATTTGTAATATAATCTAAGGAATAAAGGATTTGAACCTTTAATAGATAAACAATATTTCCTAGAATAAGATCCTTACCGGAAGGTACCATAAGGATATAACATCCTCAGCTCTATAACATTCAGGCAAGGTGATGTTAGGAAGGAGGAACCTCATAATAAGCTTAAATTTTTCTCGGATATTTTTTAGTTTTAAAATAATTTAATTTTTTACTCTAATAAAAAAAAAAAGAGAAATTTAATACAATTTTATTTTTTTAAGAAATATTGTTTCTTTTTTTACCAATTTACCACCCTCCTCCTTATCCTTTGGAAAGAAAGGGTACGTAGCCTACCTAAATGAGCTGACTCCTCCGAGGCAGAGCAGCCGTAGGCTAGAAAAAGAAGGAGGAGAGGAATTAATTCCTTTATGTCAGATTAGGCTTTTTTGTCTTTAATAAGAGGAGCCGGAGCTCGTAAGAATAAAAATAATGGACTGTCATATCACTAGAATCAAATCTCGCTATACTATACGCTGCATCCTCTGCTATGCTCCTGCGGATACACCGAGCCAAACCTAAGGCAGCACTTCGGTGCTAAGCCTCGGCTCGGTTGCTATGATCCCAAGAGTAGTGGGGGGGGGGGTTAAAATTTTTTATTTTCCAAAATTTTCTAATATTATATACAGGAATTTTAGGACAAAAAATTATTTATTGTTTTCGGCTTCATCTGTCAAGATAGCTCCTTCTGATAAGGTTAAATCGAATAGACTATTTTCTATAATTCCTATTACTGGGATAATTACTAAAAACCAAGAGAAATAGAATGCAGTTGCTATTTGTCCTATTTCAACATAAGGAGAATTAGGATGTTGAGAACCAATCCACATTAAGATGAAAAAGTCTACAACAAAGAACCAGAAAGCTAATTTCATTGCAGGTCTAAATTGGTTTCCTCTTATTCTAGAAACATCCACTAAAGGTAAAATTAAGAATATAACTAAAGAACCAAACATAGCAACTACCCCTAAAAGTTTATTAGGTATTGATCTTAAAATAGCATAGAATGGTAATAGATACCACTCAGGCACAATAGAAGCAGGAGTAACCATTGGATCAGCAGGAATATAATTATCACTATGACCTAATAAATTAGGATAATAGAACACAATAATAGATAATACTAAAAAGAATGCAAAGAAAGTTACTAAATCTTTAAAGATAAAATAAGGATGCATTGCATATCTATCTCCATTTGATGTTACTCCATTAGGATTATTTGACCCTTCTGTATGAAGGGCAATCATATGGGCTATAGCTAAAGCAGCTAATAAAAAGGGTAATAAATAATGTAAAGAAAAGAATCTATTTAATGTAGCATTACTTACACTGAAACCACCCCAAATTAATTCTACTATATCTTGACCAAATACAGGTATAGCAGATAAAAGATTTGTAATAACTGTAGCACCCCATAATGACATTTGTCCATAAGGTAACACATAACCTAAGAAAGCAATAGCAATCATTAAGATTAAAATAATAACTCCTATTGACCATACTAATACTCTTGGTGATTTGTATGAACCGTAATATAATCCTCTAGCTACATGAGAATAACAAAGATAAAGAAAAAAAGAAGCTACATTAGCATGTGTATATCTAACTATCCATCCATTATTTACATCTCTCATAATATGTTCTACGGAATTAAAAGCTAAATCTACATTAGGTTGATAATGCATAGCTAAAAAGGCTCCTGTTACTATTTGTATCCCTAAACAAAGTGCTAATAAAGAACCAAAGTTCCTTAAATATGATATATTAGCAGGTTGAGGAGAATCTACTATGTAAGAATTTACAAATCTAAGCAATACGTGAGTTTTTAATATTCTCATTGTTATTTCTTTTTTAATTATTTTTTTATTTTTTTAATTATTTAATTTTTAAAGTTAAATAATTATTTGTTATTTATTTGTTTTGAATAAATAAGGCCTCCCTAGCCGAGCCCTACTAGAGAAATATTAGGAGACCACAGTAGACCGTAGAATGTGGTTAGTAGCTTACAAGCTTCTCTAGCAGGAAGGAAGGAAATAATTAATATTTTGATATAAAATCAAAATTAAATTAAAGTGTAATTTCTATCTTAAAACTTTACTTAAGAATTTAAATTATTATAACAATAATTTTATTTATTATAACAATAATTTTATTTAGCTAACTATAATTTCTTAAGTTAACTTTACTTTTTATTTTATAATTTAAATAAAAAATAGACACTAGAACAATATTTGTTTTTTATTTAAGCCCAAGAAGATTTGAACTTCTACAGATTCCTCATCAAGAAATTATTCTACCGTTAAATTATAGGCTTTAAATAGGATCTTAGAATTTAATTTATTAAAAAGCAAATAAATGAATTATTTCTTTTATTTGTATAACTAAACTTCTTTTAAAATAAATTTTATTCTTTAACTTTGACTTTTATCCTTTTATTAAACTAAAAAAAATAAAAAAACAAATAAACCCTTATAATTATTCCAAAATTTCGATATCTCTAAAGAACAAAAGTTTAAAAGGATCCATCCTGCGGCTATGCTCCTGTGTGAACGAGAAGCAGCCTGCCGAGCCAAACCTTCATACAGCAGGATGTATAAAAAGGGTGGTGTATCCCGCAGCATAGCAGCATAGCAGCATAGCAGCATAGCAGCATAGCAGCATAGCAGCATAGCAGCATAGCAGCATAGCAGCATAGCAGCATAGCAGCATAGCAGAGGAGAGGATGCGGGATACAGCGAAAAACCCAACCTAATTTATTGACATCAGGGTTTTAAGATTTCTTCCTATAAGATCTCGGTACCTAACTTTCCCAGCCGAACCAAGCGAGCCAAGGTAAAGGCATGCAGGTAAAGCAGGTAGAAGCAAAAGGCCTGAGCCTCAGGAGCATAACCGCATAGCAGCATAGGAGCATAGGAGCATAGGAGCATAGGAGGGAGGGGGTTTAATAAACAAATTTTTATTTATCTCACTAGAAAAATTTTTTGTTTATTTGTTTTTTTTTAAGTTTTGTTTTCACTAAAAATTAGGATAATATTAAATACTAACTATTAAAGCTATTTAAAATTTTGTCCTGAAGAGATTGTAATACTAAAGGCACCTCTTTTATTTTTTTTAGTTAATCTAGCAACATCAGAGAAGTTAACTTTACTTTTAGCTAATACTCCTCTTCTAATTGTTTTAACTGTCATTCTAGGTACTACTTTTTGAGTTAATAATCTACCAGCAATTCTAATATTCATTCCTGATAAGAAAGAAGGTAAAATAGTTAAATTTTTATTTTCTAATTTATTAGGGTTTTTAATAATAGCTTTTCTAAATAGTTTTCTAATAATAATTCTAATTTTAATTTTATTAATCATAATTCCTAATAGATTAACTAAAATATTACTATCATTATAAGGATAATGTAATCTAATTAAATCTAATTCTACAGGTTTTTTAAAGAAACGACTTAAAATTAAACAAATTTTTTTAAATTTATTGGGATATAAATTAATTAAACTAATATTAGATAGTTTTCTAAATATTTTTCTTTGTGCTTTTTTAATTTTTTTATATTTGAATTTATTAGAGAATCTAAATTTATTTTGATTATTAACAAAATTTCTATTCGATTTAGCTCTTTTACTTTTTAAAAGTCTATTAAAGAATTTTTTTCTATTTCTAATTTTATATTTAAATAAATTAGGAATAAATAAATAATAAAACAATTGAATAATAATTTTATCAGGAGTAATAACAAAAACAGGTTTACTAATTAAACAATACATAGAATAAAAAGAAGTAGATAAAAATTTATAAACATTTTTAATTAATTTATTATTTTTACTTAAAAAATTAAAACCAATTATACTTGAATAAGAGAAAATAGAACCTTTATTTTTCATATTAAAAATAGTCATTGATTTAATATATTGATTAATTATAGGAGCTAATTTATTATTATAAACTACAGGGATATTTTTATTTTGAATTGGTATTAAAAAATTATTTTTATTTGAAGAATTAGACAAATTATTTTGATTATTATTTAAATAAGAGAATGAAATATTATTAATATTTTTATTATTACTATTAGATCTTGAAAGTTCAGAGGCTAAATTAATATATTTTAGTAATCTAATTTTTTTTCTTTTTAAACTAATTTTAGAATTTAAAATTTTAATTGCAATTATACTACTTAAAATTATTTCTAATAAATTTAATCCTTTGATTTTGAGATTTTTTGTATTAGAGAGATCTGTTCTTGAGATGATTCCTAAGGATAAACCCTTTAGTATTAATTTTTTTATATAACTTTTGGATGCAAATTTAGAAATTTTTGTAGAGGAAGGATGTAATAAAGAATTAAGTAATTTAATTTTATCTACACCTTTTTTTCCATCTAATTGGAATACAAACTCTGAATTATCTCCGCCTACTTCGCTCGCACCTAAAGAAAGTATATGACTAGGAGAAATTAATTTTTTCCACAGTCGAGTATTAATTAATTTTTGTAACAGATTCTCAGAATCATTAATTAAATCCGTTTTAGCATTAACTATACTATTCTTAATTATTATTTTTTGGGATAAAGCTAAAGAAGAAAAATTTTCTTTATTATTATTTTCAGATTTTAATCCTAAATTTAAAGGTTTGTTACTTTGTAAGTCAGAATTCAAATTAGAGAAATTAGAAATAATTTGAAGTTTCTGTATTTTTCTATTTTTTTTAAATAAATTAGTTTTATTTGAAGAAGTTGCGAGGAAAGCAGAATCCGAAGGAAGGATTCGTAACGTTCGAAGGTCTAAGTTTAAACTTTTTTTATTTGATTTCTTCTGTCCTAGATTATTAATGCTGGCACCAGAATCCGTAATATTAAGATATTTATTTAAAACTTTTAATAAAGTAGATAGTTTTGTATTAAATGTATTTTCTTTTTCCATAGAGAAGTTTTTTTTATTTAAACTTTCGATATTTGTTGTTTGTTTCTGTTGGTTTTTTAAATGTAAAATTAAATCTTTATTATTATTATTATTTATATAATTATTTAAATGAAAATTATATATATTTAAGCCTTTTAAATAAAGTCCTAATACATTACTTAATTTTATAATTTTAGTATTAGTTTTTTTATTTAAATTACTATTTGGTATAGCATTTAAATTTTCCATATTATATTTATTTAACATTCTATCTTTTGTTGTTTTTTTTAAGATAGGATCTCCAAATAAAGGTAATATTTTTGTCAAATATAAATTTTTATTTTCTGAGTTATTCATTGTTGTTTCTTATTTTTGTATATATTTTATTTTTATTATATTTTAAGGTGTCAATGGGATTAAATGAAGTGAACAATTTTCTCAATTGTTACTATAGATTACTTTACTCCATTTAATATATTTTAAATTCCAGTTATATCTAATGGTATACATACGTTCCATTGTCTATTCGATATAGTGTTTAATAAGGGATACTAATTATTAAAATTTAAAATACAAATTAAAGCTAAAAATACTAATTCGTACCCGAAGGAGGACAGTATTACTAAAGATTTTTAATATTTAGTTTAGGTAAGTAAATTTTATTAATTAATAATTAATGATTATTTGTCATCAGTATCATTATTTGAATTAATTTTTACTTTTTAGCTTCTTTTAAATAAAATTTTTTTTTTTAATTTTGTAAAAAGAATAGGAATATAAAATGCCTTACTACTTATCCCAAACCTTAGCCCTACCACTCTTACTCACCTCTTGATTTGGCCGCACCTTTCCACATAAAAAAGGCAGACTGCTTCCGACCCTAGATAAGGTCGGTAAAAGGTCAGGTAGGGGGGTTAAATTAGGATCTTCATTTTAGCTTTTCCTTAGAAATTTTCCTTCCTCTCTCATTCAGTATGAGTCGAAGGCTAGTTGTAGATTCTAGCTCTAGGCTAAAAGGCTCTGGCAAAAGAAGTAAAGAGCTAGGCTGAAGTTAAGGATCTTTTTAGAAAGGAACTAAATCGAATGACACTAAAATACTTGGAATTAAAATAATAAAAGCAACACAAACAGGTAAAAGATTTAACCAACAAAGTTCTATTAATTGATCATATCTTAATCTAGGTAAAGTAGCTCGGAACCATACAAAGAAAAAACAGAAAATACATGTTTTTAAACCTAATATTATAGATTGAAGATTAATTATTGAATTATTTACAAATACTTCAGGTAAATTATATCCACCTAAAAATAAAATAGCAGTAATACAACTAAATAATACTATTGAGGAATATTCACCTAAAAAAAAATAAACAAAAGGAACACTTGAATGCTCTGTAAAGAAACCAGCTACTAATTCAGATTCGGCTTCTTGAAGATCAAAAGGAGTTCTAGAAGTTTCAGCTAAAATAGCTATAAAATAAAAAATAAATACTGGTAATAATGGAATAATAAACCAAACAGATTGTTGAATTTCTATTATAGTATTATAATTTAAAGATCCTGTTAATAAGATTATTATTAAGATTGCGGAACTTAAAATTAATTCATAAGATATCATTGCGGCAGTAGATCGTAAGGATCCTAAAAAAGCATATTTAGAATTAGCTGACCAACCTGCTAATAATACTCCATATACTCCTAAAGAGGATAAAGCTAAAGTATATAAAATTCCTAATGAAAAATCAGATAAAGCTAAACCTTGACCAAAAGGGATTATACCCCAACCTAATAAACTAAAAATTAAAGTAGATATTGGTGCTAAAAAAAATAAAACTTTATTAGATTGAGAAGGTATTATTGTCTCCTTAAGTATTAATTTTAAAGCATCAGCAAAAGGTTGTAATAGACCATAATATCCTACAATATTGGGACCTACTCTTCTTTGGTGGGCGGCTAATTGTTTTCTTTCTATAATAGTCATAAAAGCAACACTTAATAACACAGGTAAAACTATACATAATACATCTATTAAATTAAGTAATATATTTATTATTGTTATTGTTAAATTATTATTCATTTTTATTTGTGTGTGTTTTTTAATCATACTTATTTTTATATAAATATTAATATTTTTATCCTATATAATTGACATAATTATTTTTTTATTTTATTCTTGAGACTTTTCCACGAACCTTTACCATAAAACCTTTACTCTTTTGTTACTTTTACCTTACATAAGGAAGGCAAGGTAGGACGTAGAGAAGGGGAGGAGAGACTAGTCGCAGTTTTGTAGGCCCAATAAAAAATAATAGGAATATAACTAATATTTATATAATTAATATAAATATATTAAAAACTATAAAATATTTTTTATTTTACAGCAAGGAATAAAAGATTCCTATAATTTATATGTTAAGGCCTTAGGTTTTATATATAATCATGTATCTTAATTACTTAAATTTATTGTGTCATTTTTATATACATCAAAGTAAAAGTATAATTTATAATTATCTAAGCTTTTCAATTATTCTACGAAAAATAGAAGAAAAGTATATTTAACTTTAGCCCTGCCTTCGGAACTGAAGGCCTCTTATCTGTTATAAAGGAAGAGAAGGTAGAGTAGAGGAGAAAATTATGATTAGAAAAACTAGGCTGTTATATTAAAGAAAATAAGAATTAAAATTGTGTACTTATATTATTCCTTTTGTTAGTTTTTTACTTACTAGAATTTTACATATAGAAAAATAAAGTAAGAAATGAAATAATATTTACTTTTAATTTTTATTTTTTTAATAAAGAGTTAATTAAGAATAAAGTAAAATCAGTTCTTTTTTTAGAAATTTATATACATAAATAGGTATAAATATAAATAGTTTTATAATATTTAAATTTTCTTTCTTTATTTTTTAAATAATAGAAAGTACACTTTGACAAATATTTTGCCTTTTAAAAAGGCGTCCTTATCCTTTGAAAAGGAAGGAAAGGTATAGCTATAATTAAATTTGTCCTATTATTTATTATATTATGCCTCAGAGATAAATATAAGTATTAAAAGAATTATAATACAAATTATTTCTAAACTAATAAATTAAGGTATTAGAAGATAAGATAAGAGTTATAGAATTTTTATTTTATTTAAATATTTGTTGTTATTGAGATTTTTAAATTCTTAACTTAGAGACCTTTTTAATAATGCAATTTGGAAAGAAATAATTTCTATTTTATTATTTTATTACTAAACTTCTTTTAAAATAAAATTTGAATAAAAGGTATTATCCTTTTTATTCATTTCATTATTTATATTTTATTTATTTACCAACCATTATTTATTTATTATTTCCTTTCCTTTATTTATTTATTTATAATTTCCTTTCCTTTATTTATTTATTTATTTATTTATTTATTTCCTTATTTATTTATTTTTATTTTTATTATAAGATCTTCTATACTATTTTATTTTATTTCTCTTTTATATTATTATCTCTTATATATTTATATATTGTTATTTCTGTTATATATTTATATACTATTATTTCTATTATTTTTGTTTATATATTGTTATTTCTGTTATATATTTATATACTATTATTTCTGTTATTTTTGTTATTATAAGTGTCCTTCACCTGCCTGCGTAAATCTCTTTATTCCTTGGAAAGGGACATAAAGAATGAGTTTAAGTAAAGATAACAGTTTAAAAGTAATAATTCTAAATCTTCTACTAACTCTAGTCTGTCTAATTATGAAATAAAATATCAAGAGTGAGGTGACTCGAACACCTACCAGTGATTTTGGAGATCGCCATACTAACCATTTATACTACACTCTTTTTATTTGTATCCTTTTTTTATAATAGTAAAATATTAGAATTTTAAATATTTAATTTTTACTTTCCATATTATATATCCTATTAATACTAGGTCCTTATCCTTATTTTAAACTTTATATTTAAAAAAAGATATATTCTAAATTCTATAATGATCTAATGACCGTAATACTTAAAGGATTTGTATTTAAAAATAAATAAATAAATAAATTTTTATATCTAAAAGAAATTTTTAAGTATAAACAACAATAAAAAAAGAATTATTTACTTTTCTTTGTTATTATTTTATTATTATATAGATTATTACTTTTAATAGAATAATAGTTTTCTACTTTTCCTTATCAAAGGAAAAGGACTTTACCCTATCTGTTATCGGTTTTATTTTATGTCCTTCGAAACCTTCTCTGTAAAAAGAGAGTTTTAGTAAAAAAATTAAATAAAAATTTGAGGATTAGGAAATGTAAATAAAGCTCTATTCATATATTCTCTTCTGGATTCGAACCAAAATTAACATTTTAGAAGAATGCAGTTCTACCATTGAACTAAGAGAACTTAAACTAATAAAGAAAAAATTTTATTATTGTTTGTACTAAAAATTTTAAATTTTTTTATTACATAGAACAGAATTAGTTTTATTTTTGGGTTAGATATTACCTTCTTTTAGGTATTAACTATAACCATATGTTTGTAAGGGCGGATTCTAGGCCTGCGGTCTTTCCACCTCCGAGCCGAGGCTAAGCACCGGTCCTTTGCTCTCCGCCGCTCCTCTGCTATGCTACTCTCCTGACCCTGCCTGCGGCCTGCCTTGGGTTAGCACCTGCCCTTAGGTTTTGGTCGGGACCTAAAGGGAGCTACAGGAGAGGTATGGGTCGGGACCTACAGGATAGGCTTGGCCCGGCCGCTGATGCTACCTTATTTAAGGACGGATAGGGAAGTTAAGTATGGAATGATAGCTTACGTTTGGATATATTTATTAATTCTAAATTTAAAATAAAAATATTTTTTTTTAGAGTTAAGAAGGAATTGAACCCTAAAAGAAAGACTTTGCAGGTCTACTACAGAACCATCTGTAAACTTAACCCTTTACTTTTTAGTTATATATTATTATTTTTTTTTATTAATGGAAAAATAAATTATATTAATTTGTTATTTTTTATTTTCTTTTAAAAAATTTAATCTAAAATGGTATTTAATCTAAAATGATCTTTATTTCTCCTACGTACTGCCTCCGGTACCTTGTCCTAACATTATAGGCTGCTATCCTGCTATGCTGCTATGCTGCTATGCTGCTGTAGCTCCCTGTAGGCCCCGAGCCAAACCTATGGATGTATAAAAAGGCAGCTGCTGTAGGTCCCTGTAGGTCCCGAGCCAAACCTAAAGGCAGGCAGGCCGCTCCTGTAGGTCCCGAGTTTACAAACCTAAGGGCAGGCCGCTGCTGCTCGTTTGGTAAGGCTGGGCCGGCCAAAAATTAGGCTTTTTAATTGTATAGAGTTAAAAAAATTTTTAGATATCGAAATATTTATTTTCAAAATATGGAAAACCTAAAAAGTGGTTGTGTTTTATAACTATACTTAAAAGCTAATAAAACCAAAAATTAAGGGTAACAAATGAAATCTTTTTCCTTTTTCTATTGCTATTCAGATATAACTTATAAGCACTCATCATATTTTATTTAAGCCTTACGGGTAAAAAAGGGGTGTTAAAATTAAAAAATTTAAATTTCTTATAGCTATTTATTTTTATTTGTGAGTACTACGTTCCAGAAATTGTAAATGAAAACCCTTATTTTAACACTTTATATTTAAAAATTAAAAATATATACTTTAAAAGAATATCTTAACTTTTAGCTCTTTTTAATAACAAATAATTAAATAAAAAAAATAATAAAGAAAATCATCTTAATAACATTAAAATTTTTTAATATTGTCTTTCTATCTAAAAACACCAAATTTCTAGTTAAACCACTTTCAATTTATAACCAAGTATCTACTTCTGAAATAACAAAATTAGTAATAAATGTTTTAATAAATTTGATAGTTGTTACTTTTAACACGGTTTTATTAAGTAATAGTAATAGTAATAGTAATAGTAATAGTAAACTATTCTTTAAATATAGAGTAAAAGCTATTTTTTTATATTGCTCTTCAATATTTGAAAATAGAAAACCTTCTATTAAAAACTTCAAAGTTGGTATTTTTTTAATAAAATTTATAATTAAATTCTTATTCTTTTGTTTCTCTCCTGTAGGTTCAAGCCTTTTACTTTGGGATATTTTTGATTTTAGTTGTTCTCCTACTCTACCAGATAATTATAACTCTTTTTTAAAGCCTAAATTTATGTCTAGCTTAAAAATTATTTTTAATTATTTAACAAAGAAAAGAAAAAATAATACACAAACTAATGAAAACCCTCAAAACTATGAAGAAGTAAAGAATAATAATTTATCTTCCAATTCTTCTAGTAATGCAGGGAATATAGAGGAACCTACTAATTCTATTAAGTCTTCTAATTTAGAACATCCTTTCTCTTCTCTCCTACGGCGAGATCTCCCAAGATCCGAAGAAGATTTAAATGAATTAAATTCTAAGACTCTTGCTACGTTCTTGAAGGATGGGAAAGAAGAAGAATTTGGAGAAGATAGTCTCAGTGGTAGAACTTTATCTTCTACTACTTCAGAAGTAAGAGAAGCTATAAAAAGGATTCAAGAAGAGAGTTTATTTGAAGAGGATAACTCTTTTTTCTTTGTACCTGAAGAAAAAGACCCATTTGCAAATTTCGATTATTCAGCTTCCAGTAAAGCAGGTCCAAGCCATTTAGGTAAAGGGTGTAACCGTAAAGACCTATTTGCTAAAGTAGTGAAGTTACCCACTATTTTAGAGGAAAGTGACACAGAAATTTATTAATAACCCCCTCCCCTCCTCTGCTATGCTATGCTACTATGCCCCGGACCAGAGTAAAAACAAAAGTAACATATTTAATATTATAAAATATAAAACTTTTATTTTTGTTATTTATTTCCTTTTGCCCTTATGCCTCTTACCTTACAATAGTAGACTCAAAGAAGCGGAGGCTTCGCAGGATAGAAGTAAACGAATACAAGCTTAGCTGTAGGTAGGTATAATATTAAGTCTAAATATTTTATATAACAGCTATATAAATAATTTATTTTTTATTTCTTTAAAATATTACTTTAAAATATTTCTTTAAAATTGTTAATACAATACATAATACTATTTTGTTGTATTAATTTGTAATACTATTTTTGTTTATATTAATTTCTTATACTATTTTATTTGTAATAATTTGTAATAATTTGTAATAAAGGGGGTTATCAATTGTTAATTATTATTAAGATTCAGAATTATGAGTATAATAATAAGAAAGCAATCATAAGTGAGAATAATCCTGTAGCTTCTGCTAAAGCGAATCCAAGGATTGCGTAAGAGAATAATTGTCCTCTTATTTGAGGGTTTCTTGCAGTAGATGCGATTAAAGAAGAGAAGATTAAACCGATTCCGGCTCCGGCTCCAATTAATCCTGAGCAAGCTAATCCTGCTCCTATGTATTTTGCTGCTGCTAACATAATTTAAAAATTTTTATAAGATAGCGTCTGACAAATAAGAAGATTAAATTCTTATTCTCTTTTATAATAAAAATTTTTTATTTTTTGTGTTTATTTATTTTTATTTATTTTATTTTTATTTTATTTTTTTTTAAGTTTCTAAATTAAAAAAATTAATTATTCTTCAATTTATTTTTTGTGTTTATTTTATTTTATTTTTATTTCTTTATTTTAAAGTTATCTGACACTCCGTACGTATACGAGCCCTTCCAGATTCGAACTGGGACCACCCTAATTGACAATTAGGTACTCTACCTATTAAGCTAAGGGCCCTAATTGGAGTTAATTTTTCCGTTGGCCATTTATAAATATTTTTTTATATTTATTCCTTAGTTAAAATTTAAAAATTTTTTCCTTCTTTTACTAAATTAAAGATATAAAACTTTTTTTTTTTAAAGATCTTTGATCGTTTAGAAAGAAATATATTAATTGATAATAAATATACGATTAAAGAAATATATTAATTTCTCTTTATATTATTTTTATGACTTTGGCTTTTAAAATGTGGAGTAGACTTTATATTACAAAGATTTCCTTTCTTCTTATAATTTATTTTTTCCGTAGATCCAAGCCTTAAACCAAAGGTAGAACCATCCTGACTTTAAATTTGCCATCGCTTTCATCAGATTTCGCCCTCCGAGGCAAGGTAATGGGAGGTCAAGCAGGAACTTCTAAGTAGGATCCTTCGGTAGGATGTTGGTCTAGATAGAAATGAATTTAAACTTTATATTTTCTAACATAAAATATAATATTTCTCTATTCTTAAATTAAAAAATACTATTTAAGGACATCTTATTGGACTCGAACCAATAAACAATTGCTTCGAAGGCAAACGCTTTACCAAATTCAGCTAAAGATGTTATTAATAATCATATAGTCTAATTACTTAATATATAAAAAAAATATCTTACTTATAATTACTTATTCTTTTTATACTTATTTCCGTAGGTTTAAATTATAGGAGAGGAGCTTGTTTACCCCGCCTTTAGGTCCAGGTGCTTGTTTCCCCTGCGGCCTGCCTTGGGTTAGCCCTCTGCCCTTAGGTTTTTGTAAACTCGGGACCTACAGGGAGCTACAGGAGGAGAGGAGAGGAGTCACATGTAGAGGCACGCAAGATATAGATAGGCTCCTACAGCGGAGCATGCCAGACTAAAAGAAAAAATTTATTTTTATAGCTTAATAAAAAAGATAAAATTTATTTTTATAACTTAATAAAAAAGTTAGGCCTCTTTGACCGAATGATTCTGAGCTTCCCAATTCCTAGAGTTGGATCCTAGGGTCTGATAAAAATAATTAAGGTAGGGCCGGTATCTTTACAGTAAAGTACGAGTGTATAAGGAAAAAAAAAAAATAAGAATTCTATAAAAAGAATATTATTAATTTTTACGAATAAAGAGACTTGAACTCTTACGATCAAAAATCATGTGTTCCTAAGACACACCCGGCTACCAATTTCGGCATATTCGTTTTAAATTATTATTGAGAAATTTTTTATTTAATGTAAAAAAATATAATAATTCAATTCTTTTCTTTTACTTACTTACCCTTTCAATACCAAAAGGTAAGAATAAGGATCAAGAGAATAAACCATCCCTCCAATCCTGGAGGCTCGTGTACTAACCTGACGCTAAATACTAGGCAAAGAAGGAACCGAAGGACCCGAAGGAACCGAAGGACCCGAAGGACCCGTACTTCAGGAAGGAGAAGATTCTAAATTAAAAAGAATCCAGAAAATATAAGGAGTAGAGTAATCGAAACCCTGTCTGTAAAGTGTAAATTTACTGCTAAACCACTCAGCTAACCCCTTTTTTTATGTACATATAGTACACACTTTGATTCTAAAAATACCTCGCTTTACCCTATCCTCCCTATTTCTATCCTTATGGAAAAGTAGGATAACCTAAGCGAAGGATAAAAGATTAAAATATAATATTATTTATATATTTTTATTAATAACTGTATAATAAATTTAAAGTTAAAGACTTTTATTTTTATTGTTAGAAATATTTATATTTTTAAAAAGACTAAAATATTTTTAGTCAAATTATTAGTGAAATTCTTAGTATAAATCTAAGTGAAATTATTAATATATAAAATAATCCCTTTAAATAACTCAAACATCTTTTATCACTTCTTCGCCCGCCTTACCTTTACAAATTTGACTACGGTGCTAGCCTCCTCTCCTGCTACGCTGCTACGCTGCTACGCTGCTACGCACCGGCTCGGCCTGGCTCGGACCGGAGGACCGGAGGACCGGAGGAGGGGGGGGGGGGTTAAATTCAATATTTTTTATTTTCCAGCAGCACTTTCCAGTACAGCTACCTTGCTATGACTTTTGAGATGTTACTTAAATGGGTTAACAGATACTAAATATCTTAATATAAGTGTTTTTTAAATGCAAAAATTATTATTTTTTATACTTAAATAAAAATATATAAATAAAAACTACCTACCTATGGCTCCTCATCTTTTGGATAAGGGACTAGGAAAAAATTAAATTAATAATTTAAATTTCTAAAATAACAAAATTAAAGAAAGGCAAACTTATATTAAAGTTTTATTTTCGTGGCAGTTTCCCCCAAGTTAAGCTTCTTCCCAGCGACAGACAGTTAGTTCATCACGAATGCTATCTTCACCGTTGCGTCGTGATCAACGATTACTCGAAATTCCTTCTTCATGTCGCCGAATTTCAGGCGACAATCCGTTCAATCATTTTAAAAATGAACTTTTTTTAATGATTAGCTATTCCTTATTACCTTTTTTATTTAAAAATAAATAATAAATTATGTACTTAAAAATAAATTTTAAGTAAATAATTTTAAATAGGTATAGTTTTGCATCACTTTGTAAAAGTTTATGTGGCACGTCTATAGCCCAGACCATTAGGGCCATAACGGCTTGTCTTAGCCCCAAATGAAACTCTATCAGAATCATAAATTGTTAAGTATAAATTAACAACAGGGATTGCGTCCGTTAGTGGAGTTAACCTCACTCTTCACAACACGGACTGACGACAGCCATGCAACACCTGTATCTGCGTATTATTTTAAAAAAAAGTTTAAAATATACTCACTCAAATTAAATGAAAAAAATAAAAAGAGCTAGATATGCAAGGTCTGGTAAGGTTATACGCGTATTGTCGTATTAAATAACATGCTTCACTTCGTTTGCTTCGAGACCGACTAATTTTTTTGGTTTCAGTTTTGCAACCGTACTCGCAAGGCGGAATGGTTATCGTGTTAACATCGCCATCAGTTTTTATTAAAACTAACAACCACCATTCATCGTTGACAGTGAGAGGTATCTGGGTATCTAATCCTATTTCCTATTCTCACCTTCGTTTCTCAGCGTCAATCTTTAGTAGAAAAAAAGCTTTCGCCCTTAGTATTCCCCTTAGTATCTATGGATATCATCCCTACTCTAAGTATTATTTGGTTTTTCCTCTATTAGATTCTAGCTTTAATTGATTTTATTTTTACTATTTAATTTATGTACAAAATAGAGCTACTCTTTTTTCTAGAAAAGAAAAAAAAAATTTTTAAAATTAAAATTTTCAAAGCTGCCTACATACCCTTTACGCCTGATTAAGATGACTAACGTTTGCGTTTCTGGTCTTACCGAGTCTTCTGGCACCAGATTTGGACAACACTTTTAGTGAGGTAATATCATTTTTTTCCCTACACCTTATCACATTCACCACCTATAAGAATGAGTCATGTGATTTCAGTTAGCTAGTTCACTCTTTCGAGCATTGACTAATATTCTCGACTGCTGGTAGTTAAAACTACTTGGGGCTTTTCATTCCCAATGTGGCCATTTGTTCTGTCAAACTTGGCTATTGATCGTAGGCTTGGTAGGCCTTTACCCTACCAACTACCTAAACAAAATAAATCGAATCTTATAGCAGAAAAATTCCTTTCTTTAATAAAATAGCTATTTTATCAATATTTTCACTTTCTTTAATATAATTTTGTAATTATAAAAGTTTATTTTTGTGTTAAACTAGAAAGAACCTCATTATTTTTCAAATTAATAAAGCAATTATTAAATCACATCTTTAGTTAAAACTTAAGATGGAGAATTATAATAGAGTAATATTTATCCCCCATTTAGAGAGTCTATAAGGTATCTAATTTATCATTACTCACCTTTACACCTTATTTCCTAATTTTGTCAGAATTTGATGTTATGCACATTAAATTTTGAGAGAAATTTTAGAACAATGATTTGCATGTCTTAAAACTACTGAAAACGTTCAATCGGAACCAAAATTAAATTCGTCCTAAGATTTAAACAATTGTGTAATTGTTGATTTTATGGGCTTAATGCAATATTTAATATCTCTTTTATATTAATTATTTTATATACAGAATTTCTTTGTTTATTTTTTTTAATATTATTTTATAATTATATTTTTTAAATAAATATTTTTAATTTATATCTATATTTTTTTAACGGGCACTGTGAGATTTGAACTCACGACTTCAAAGAAGTACTCGTTTTCAAGACGAGGGCCATAAACCAGACTCGACCAAATGCCCTTATTTGTTTAACTTAAATTTTTATATTGTTAAATCAAATTTTACTCTTTTTACCAGATGCTACAGACTCTTACGGAGACTTACAGTTCCTAGAGTTCAGTACACCTTCTACTTTCCTAACCTAAACCATTACTTACTCCTCCCATTCCATTTAGGGATTGTTTGTAGATTCGGTCCATCCGACCACCCTGAGGTTAGAACCTCTCCTCCTGTAGGTCCCGACCCAAACCTACGGTAGATAAAAAGGCCGCTGCTGCTACCCTCCTCCGGCTCGGTGCTAGCCTCGGAGGAGAGGACAGGTTGGGACCTACACAAAAGAGTAAAATTTAAAGTTACTTTAGTAAACTATCTATTATAAATAATTAATTTTTTTTTTAGTAATAATTTTTTTTTTTTCATTCTTTTAAAAAAGTATTAAAAAATATACTTAATTAAAATATACTTAATTTTTTTTTCGAAGGATTTTCGGATATTAAGTAGGAGACTACAAAAACTAAAATATTATATGAATTAATAGTGTAATTTCTAGAGTACGTTAAATTTCTTCTTATTATAGTTAAGTGTGTATTTTAAGACCTAAGGGATTCGAACCCTTATAATATCCATTATGAGCGAACTGCATTAACCATTATGCTAAAGTCTTTAAGAAAATAAATTTATTTATTAAAAAATTTTGTCCTAGAATCTTAAAGGACTAAAAATAAAAGAAGTGAAATAAAATTTTCTTCTGCTCCTTTTCCTTTAGAGCAGGAGAACTGAGCCTTAATTTTGTGTTTATTTGAGCAGTAAAGGAATCGAACCTTTTACGGACATTTAACCAATTCTTTTACAAGAGAACCACCATTACCAATCGGATCACCTGCCCTTAATATATGTATATAGATATATATTTTTTTAAGATAAACTAAGGCTCTTCTCTTTTAAATATAATATAATACAAATATAATTAAAATTTATAAATTAAATCATAAAAAATTTTTGTTTCGTATTTTTTTGTTTTAGCTTAGATTTATTTTTAAATATACTTTAAATTGAAACTAATCCACAATGAAGGAAAAGAATTTAAGAAATATACTCCTATTAATACAAGAGCGTGCCAAACCTAAGGGCAGGCTGCTAAGCCAAGCACCGGCAGCGTAGCAGCGTAGCAGCGTAGCAGCGTAGCAGCGTAGCAGCGTAGCAGGAGAGGAGAGGAAAGTAGCATAGCAAGGAAGGCTAATTTAAAACAAATTTTCTTACTTTAATTCTAGATACTTATAAACTTTTTCTAATAAAGTCTGATTTTAGACTAAATATAATACAATTACATATATAAAAAAAATTTATAAAACAAAAATAAAGTAACAACTCAATAAAAAAAGTTATTCTTGCCCTGCCTACTTAGAGGATGACCTAACTTTTTTATTTTAGTTTGTAGAATCGTCAGACAAATTTATATATATGAATTTGTTTACTATTTGATCTTAAAAACTTTTTTTGCCGAAAACTGGAATTGAACCAATATTTAAATCTTACAAGGAATTCGTTTTACCAATTAAACTATTTCGGCTATTCTATTTTTTTCCTGGTATTTTTTTATAGTGTATATAAAATTTGTATTTTTTTAACTTGTGTTTGCCCCGGGAGAGAATTGAACTCCCATATCTATATCTTCAGAATAGCGCTTTGACCACTAAGCAACCGAGGCTTTTATAATAAAATGAAATAAAATAAAAGAAAATAAAAATTAAACTAAATAAATTATAACTTATTTTTATTTAGAGAATTGTTTTTATTTTCTACTTTTAAATGATTATTTCTTTTAAGTTTAAAAATTTGTTTTTAACTAAGTATCCGAAGGTAAGGATAATGGTAAAGCCGAGACGTTAAGGTCAGAAGTTGTAATAAGATTCCCACTGGGCCGGAGCTGTAGGTCCCAACCTGTCCTGTAGATCTCGAGTTTACAAAACCTAAAGGCATGGTAAACAAGCCTCGGATGTATCGTAGGTCCAGAGAGAGGGGGAGGGGGTTAAATTTAGATTTCTTATTAATTTAATTATTATTTTTGGTTTGGTTGGTCGAAATTAGTTAAAGATATAGCTCCAGAACCTATTTCTAATACAAATCCTATTGTTAATACAATAAAGAAAACAATACCAATTGAAAATCCAAAAGTACTTACTTGATACAGAGTTACTGCTAAAGGGAATAATAATAAAATTTCAAGATCAAAAATTAAGAATAAAATAGCTACAGTATAAAAATGAATTTGGAAAGTAGATCTAGTTTGACCGTAGATTACAGAGAATCCACATTCATAAGCAGAAACTTTAGATTCATCAGGTTTATGAGTAGCTAATAAAACATTTAAACCAAGTAAAGCAAAAGCTAAAAAAGGAACAAAAAAAAATAACATTAATAAATTATTCATATTTTAAAAATTAAATAAAGATAAAGATAAAACTTGAGTAATATTTAAGATTATAGAAGGTTTTAAAATAAATAATAAAATAGATAAAGTTAAACTAGATATTAGGAAACTATGGAAATTAGTTAATAAATTAACATTTTTAAAAGATAAATTATTAGAATTAGAAATATTTGAAATATTAACATCATTAGGTAAATAGACAGAATTTTTAGAGTTTGTATTTAATTCTAATTCTGGGTTTTCTACTGAGGTATGAAGAACTCTAATAATTTTTAAATAATAAGAAGCACTAACTACACTAACTAATATAGCTACAATAGCGATAAAATAATATCCACTTTGCATTGCTGAATATAAAACAAATTGTTTTGAAAAGAAACCAATTAAAGGAGGCATTCCAGCCATAGAAAATAAACAAATAGATAAACTTAAACTAAGTAAAGGATTTAAGAAAAATTGACCTTTAAATTCTGAAATAAATTTAATATCTTTTACAGATTGTATTACAGGGAAAGAATTATTATAATGAAGTTTAGAATTTTTTATTATATAACTTAAACCTAAAATTATTAAAAAAATATTTAAATTTGTAATTGTATATTGAATTATATAGAATATTAAAGAATCTATAGATTGTTCGGTATTTATAGATAAAGCTAATAAAATAAATCCTATATGAGATATGGTACTATATGCTAATAATCTTTTTATTTTTGTTTGAGCTAATCCTACTATTGTTCCTATTAATAGAGATAATAGGAACTTATTAATAATAAATTTTTTATTATTAATGTAGTATTTAAATCTTTAAATAAAGGAATCATAGTATTTAAATATTCTACTTCTAAATTTAAACTTGTTATATTTATTGTATTATAAACATTGCTTCCTATTTGAGTATAGATTTCTAATAATAAAAATAATATGGATATTTTTGGCATAATAGTTAACCAAGTAGTTACTATTGTGGGACTATCATCATAAACATCTGGTGACCAATTATGTAAAGGTGCAGCAGCTATTTTAAATAAAAATCCTATAAATATTAAAGTTAAACCTAAACTTAAACCTTGTATAATATTATTAAATTCTGATACTGAAATTAAACTATATATGGAATCTAAATTTGTTAACCCTGTATAAGAATAAATTAATCCACATCCTAATAAGATGATACAAGAAGATAATCCACCTAATAAAAAATATTTTAATCCTGCAGATGTTGCTGATTCAGAATCTCTAAATAAAGTAGCTAAAATATATAATCCAAAAGATTGTAATTCTATACTTAAATAAATAGAGATTAAATCAGAGGAAGAAATTAATAAAGAAGCTCCTAAACTACTAAAAATGATTATTAAAGAATATTCTGCGAAATAATTACTTTTATAAAAATCTAATAATAAAAGTTTATTACTTGTAAGGTTTTCTATTGAAGGAGTAGAAGATACTGTAGAACCTATTGTTTTTTCTGATAAAATAGGCCAAGCTATTAAAATTAAAGATCCTATTATATAGATAAAGAACTCTATGAATTGAGAAAAAGAGGTGATGTGGAATAAACCGCTATATATTCCTATACCTGATCCAATTGACTGAATATAAAAAGTATTTAAAGATAATACTCCGGCATAAATAAATATTATAGCTGTAATTCTAGGAAATAATACTGGTGATAAATTGTTGTTTGAAATTAGGGCCTTAGCCACTATTAATATTAAAATACTTAAAAAAATCATTTCTTATCCTCTTTTATATTAAAAATAATTTCGTAGACCAAAGAATATTAAATTTTAATATCAATTTATTCTTTAAGATTATATGAAGCTAGGAAACTGTGTCCAACCCTTTACCATACCACTTTAATTTTTTTTTACGACTTTATCAACATTCACTACCTAACTTCAGAACGATTACTTAAAAGGAGAAAAGGAGAAATAAGGCAGGAGCTGGGGGGCGAGTTAAAATATTCTATAATGCTACTTTTTAATAGTTCTTTCTTTAGCTGTAGTATTAGGGACATTATAGATATTTAGATTATACATCAGGGCTATTTTATACCTTAAATATTTTATATTTTAGCTATTTTATACCTTAAATATTTTATATTTTAAAAAAGTAGAAAGTTCTAAATCAACAAATAATAAAAATGTATGATTCAATAAAAAATTTTGTGCCTTAGGAGCCTGCCCTTTTATACTTCCTGCCTTAGGTTTGGCTCGGTGTATCCCGGATGGATGGATGGAAGGATGGAGAGGTGGAGGGGGGCTAGACCCGCAGGCAGCCCAGAAATAAAAATGAGAGTTAGAAATTATCTATAGGACTAATTTAGTTTTAAAAAGAAACTATTTTTCCCGTAGGCTTAAAAAAAAAAGAAAAATTTTTTTCTTACGGAAAAAATTAGTTATAATTTACTGAATTTTATCTAAAATCATAGGTAAAGATGCAGGAGTTATAGTTTTAAATAACTTTTTTCTTAATATATATAAACAATACTTAAGTGTTAAAATATTTTTATTTTTTATTTTTTATTCAAAGAAGTAAAAATAAAATTAAAGAAGAAATTAAAAGAATTATTAAAAAAAAGAGTTTAAAATATTCTAATCAAATTTAACCACAAAATTAATTTTGTTCTTAAAGATACACCCTAATTAACCTAGAACCTTACTCAATTTAAATTTTTTATTTAAATCCCAGTGTAAGATATCTTAACTCTATTCTTTTAAAAAAATAATCTCTTTTGTCCTCCTTTCCTGCCAAGGGCAGGGTGCTAGCTCTGTTAGAGTCGGGATGTTGCTGCCTTTTTAGACTTCCAGCCGGAGCCGGAGGACCGGAGGACCGGAGGACCGGAGGCGGAGAAGGGCATAGCAGCATAGCAGCATAGCAACATAGCAGCCGGTGCTAGCCCTAGAACCGAAGAGACCTTGCGGTAGGAAAGAATAAAGGTTGGCCCTACCCCCTTTTACAGGAACGGAACAGGAGAGAAAAACTTTTTTTTTATAATGGTTTTAGTTCTTTTTATTTTTTTCTTTTTGAGATTCTCTTTATTTCAAACAAAAACTTTAAATAAAGAAATGCTAGGCGAAGGATGAATAAAATCAGTTTCAAAGAAAGCATTCAATTTTTGAATAATCTTAGAATTAACATTGTTTTTAATTAATAACACTGAAGCATACTCATTTATTTCAATTATACTCTTTACTATATATTTAGCTAAGTGGGGACCCACTTCACTATTTAGAATTAGTTTAGTTTGAAGGCTGTCTTTTCGTCTACCGAAAACACCATATAATTGATTTAAATGCATTTTGGCTATGAATCTTTCAGGGCCGGAAGAGAATTTTTTAATATTGTAAAAGTGTTGAATGTAATCATTAAACAAATTAGCTTTGCTAAACTCGTATCCCCTAATTAGTGTCACTTTATAACCATGTTTTACAACTTCTTTTAGTTCTTCGCTAAAATAAACCCCAATCCAATTTCCAGTTGGGAATATGGTACCACCATCCTTTTTATAGGGTAATAGTGGAATTTTTAAATGGTTTGGACAAGAAATTTCTGCTAAGCAAAAGCCGAAAAAATCTTCTAATTTTACATCACTCATATCTTTATGATGTTTAATCATTTCTAAAGGCATTTCGTTTAACATGGCAAAAGGATATAAAGAGTTAACATCGTAATAGTGTAAGTAGCTACCATAACATTTGTAGACATCTGTAGCACCACCAAAATAACCTCTTCTGATAAAATTATCTTCAGAGTCCTTTAAAACAGGGATTTCTTTTTTTAAAAAATTCTGTCTAAAAATTTTCAAAGATAAAGAAGAAGTTGATAAAATTGTTGAAATATCTACAGAATAATCACCGAAATAGATGTGTTGAGCTTTATCTAAAGCTTTAAAAAGTGAAATTGAATCTTGTAAGCTATATTGTGTAAACACCTCTAATAACTTTGAATCTTTAAAAAGGTTAAAATTGTTAAATAAAGGGTTGTAATCTGAAAACTTTCCATCTACTTTAAATACTTTACAAAGTTCTTTTAAGGAAACAGGGAAAATTCTGTAAGAATCCTTCCAAACCATTGTTTGTTTAGGATTAATTTTTAAACTAACTTGAATAAATTTATTTTTATCATCGATAATAGTAGAAATGGAATCTGGGTGATTAAAATAATTATTACACAAAGCTTTATATAAGAAAAAGCCATCGAAAGAACCTAAATTGTGAACAAATACTGTGTCAAAAAGGTGAATATTTTCTTTAATAAAATTAAAATAGTCGCACCACAGTTTATTTATAGCCATATTAGAATCACTTTTAAATAAATTGTAATCTAATAAGAATATTTTAGATTTTAAACCTGCGTGGTAGTAAGCTGTGGAAATTGAAACTGTAACTTGTTTATTTTGATAGTCCATGGTTTCAATATCCATGGTTGCAAAACCTTTTAAAATTGAATCGAAATTAGACGGTTTAATAGGTTTAATAAAATTATTGAAAAATCTTATAAAAAGAGACTTATTTTTTACAAGGGGAAAGCCAGATTTTAAACTTTTTGAATGAAAGCCTCTTGTTTGTCTTAAGGCAAAAGAATTAAGAGTTTTGGAATAAGGTAAATTTACTTTACCTTTAACTGCGGATTTAGTTAGTTTAATGTGCTTATTTCTATAGCTATCCATATTCCAAACGAAAACTTTGAATAAAGGCACACCTCTTGATAAGTAAACACCTTCCCTTTTTCCATAATGACTGTTAATCACATCCTTAACTTCATTGTAATAATCTTCGAAAGATGTGTTGTTAGTAATTAAAACATTATGGTGGAAGTTATATTCACTGCTGTTAACTATTGCTGTAATGATTATAATTTTGTAAAAGCCGAAATCTCTAAATTTATCATTATTCATTAAAGAGCTGTAAAGACCTTTTAGAGCTTCTTTGTGTTCTAATAAATGTTCATTGGTTAAATAAAATTTGTAAAATCTTCCATTAGTATTATACTCAATTTCCGAGATCTTAATACTATCAGTGTAATTTCTCTTATTGATTAAGGTATTTGTTTTACCATTTAAATAAGAAAAGATTCTATTTAAGAATTTAAGTGTTTTTAAGATTATGTTATTCATTTTTTTATTTTATTTTCTAGAAACGGGTAATAAATGAAAAGAAATTTGGTCTTATTAGATGTATATAAAGGGGGTTAAATTTAATTATATAATTTTTAATTTAATTATATTCTTTGTGGTCGTTCGTACCTTCCATTTTAGAGGGAGGATTGGACCTTATCTCTTAGAAATAGGTAGTATCAGGCAGGAAATGAATGTGAAAATTAAAAATTAATGTAATTTAATAGCATCTCTTAGATAAGAACAAACTAATAAAGTTAAAACAAAACTTTGAATGAAAGAAACAGCTAATTCTAATCCTACTAATCCAATGAAAATTCCAAAAGGTATTAAAGTTAAAACAGCCACAACTAAATTACCTGAAAATAATTTATATAAGAAAGTAGATAAAATTTTCAGTAAAGTATGTCCCGCTACAATATTAGCAAAAAGTCTTATTCCTAAACTACCAGCTCTTGCTCCATAAGAAACTAATTCAATTAAAACTAATAAAGGAACTAATGCTAAAGGAGTACCAGAAGGTATAAAGAAAGAAAAGAATTTAATTTTATGTATAGATAAAGCTAATAAAGTAACACCTATAAAGATAGTAACACTTAAACCTAAACATACTATAGCACTAGAAGTTATAGCAAAAGAATAAGGTACATTAGAAATTAAATTTCCTATTAATACAAAGAAGAATAAGGAATAAATAAAAGGTAAAAAGATTTCATTTGTTACTCCTATTTGCTCTCTAACCATACTACTTAAACTAGCAAAAGAACTTTCTAAGCTAATTGACCATTTATTTGGTATAATTTTTGTTTCATTATTACCCATAAAATGTAACCCTACTACTAAGAATAAAAGTAATAAAGAATAAAGTCCTAAATTAGTTAAACTTGTATTTAAATAACCAAAAATTGGAGCATTTAGTCCAATTAAACTAGTAACTTCAAACTGTTCTAAAGGTGAATTTATTATAAAATTTAAATTTTGCATTTTTTGTTTCATTGTTTCATTAAAAAAGCTAAAAGATAAGATACTCTTTTAGAGTACATAAATAATAAAAAGTTTAAATTTTTAAATTTTATTATTATGCTCGTTCTAGAGAAGAATAAGAGATGTACATAAGTTTTTAAGTATTCTTTTTTTTTTTTTATTTATTTTTTTTAATTATAAAGGTAGAGGTAAAAAAAGTAATTCAATACTTTTTATTTTTTATTTTTTGTTAAAGCAATATTAACACAATTATAACTATTAAATACATTGTGATATGAATATAACTTAATTTTGTACATAAATTCTGTTATTAATTCTTCTCTGCTAGACATCTCTAATTTTAAATACTTAATAACAAAATCAGGTAACACTTTAGATATACTTATTTAATTTTTTATAAATTTATGTAGTAAATATAAAGTTATTAACTCTTCCAAAAGAACGAAAACGTTAAAAGTTAAACAAAATACTTTTAAAGAATAAATTTTAAAATAAAAACATTGGATGTATTTATATTAAAACCTAAAAATTTGACTATAAATAAACTGATGTACAAAAAATAATTTAATTATTAGTTTTAACCAAGATGGTATTTTATTATTTAATTTCTAGAATAAAAAGAAAGAACTTTGAGTTATTAAATCAATATTAGAGTTATAAGATTCACTATAGTTTCCTATAGGTAAATTATAAGTAAGAATATCTTTATATTCTGCACCTGCATAATAAATATTGTATTTTATAAGTGTTTGTCCAATTAGTATAAATAAACCTAAGCTTAGAGTTCCTATATTTTTATTTAAAGTTTTTACTCCAGTAAATTTTCTTGGGAAGGTTTATTAGATTTTTAATATAACTTTTAAACTTGAAAGAAAAAGTTAACATAACGAATAAAAATTTATAAGATAGCGTCTGACAAATAAGAAGATTAAATTCTTATTCTTTTTTATAGTATAAATTTATTTTTTGTTTTACTAGAGGCCTTAAAAGGTAAAAATTTTACTAATATTTCGTGTTCAGGCGCGAGTCTTACAGGACTATTTTGTAAGGTTAAATTTTTTGTAGAGTAATAAATTTATTTTTTTATAGCAATATTTTAAGATGAAAAACGATGTTATATTTTTCTACTTTTTTAGAAATAATTACAAAAGAGACAGAATAAAAAATATTTTTAAAGGGTAAAATCAGAGACTTGAACTCTGAACATCGTCGCCACAAGACGTCATTTTGCCAATTAAACTAATTTTACCTCTTTTAAATAATAATAAAATTAATAGTTTGTAGACTTTTTACTAAATAAAATTTATTACTTTCTTTTGAATTTTGTTTGTACATTAAAGAAATAAATAGTTTTATACTTATTCCTTGCTTTACTCCTTAGGCTGCCTTTTTATAAGCCGGAGCCGGAGGACCGGAGGCGGTTAGCACCGGCCGGAGCCGGAGGACCGGAGGAGGAGAAGGGCATAGGAGCATAGCAGCATAGCAGCATAGCAGCATAGCAGCATAGCAGCATAGCAGAGGAGAGGAGGATTGGCTCGGAGGTATAGCAGCAGCAACCCTAAGCCTTACCTTTTTTCTGCCTTCGACTCTTTGTCCTGAAAGGTCGTAATTTTGGTAGAGAGAGGGTGGCCAGACCGATTTATCATTTAAGATTAAAATTTAAATTTAAAAAATAGAAAATTAGTAAATTTCCTGAGATCTTATCTCTTTAATAATCTCAATCTTGAGACTCTTTTAATATTCTTTTAATATTCTTATTTTCCTATTTTCTTTTTATGTTTTTAATTATTAAGAAAGATACTAATTCTATTGTATTTAGAAAGTATATTATTAGGACTTTTCTAAAAATTGAAAGCACCTGGACTTGAACCAGGACTTTCTCCTTAAAAGGGAGACACTCAAACCGCTCGAGTTCTGCTTCCTAAAATTATTTAAACTTTGTGATATTTTTTTACCTGGTAGATTTTTTGTACTTAAATAAGATTTTTATATAAAACTGAGTCGACCAGATTCGAACTGATATAAGCCATTACCAAAAAATGGTGTTTTTCCAATTAAACTACAACTCATTAAAAATTAATATATTATATTAATTATAAAGACTTTTTAAAAACCAGGCCTTCGATTCCTTATAAGTATAAGAAAAAATTTTAATTTTGTTATTTTTTTATATTTTTATATTTTTTTTTTATTTTTATGTACAGAATAAGTTAATAAATGTATTCTAGATAATTTTTAGTATTTTATTTTTAAAGCTACTCTCTTTTAATATAAAAAGTAAATTTTACATCTAAAAATATTTATATATTTCAGTCTTCCTAATAAAACAAGCCGGATAAGCCAGTGCTCTGCTGCTATACCTCGGTCCGAGCCGAGGCTAAGCACCGGAGGCGGAGAGGTGCTGCCTGCCGTAGGGGTAGAGAAATCTTGTAAATAAAACCTAGTACTACAAAAGGTTGTTTTACCTCAGTAACTACTCTTGCCTCTAACTCCTGACATAGAGGATATGTAAATCCTTGGCTGCCTGCCCTAGGGTCGGTGTATCCCGCATCCTACTTTAACCTTGGCTGTAGAACATAAAATTATAACGTGCTTTTAAATAGGGATTTTACATAACCTAATGGTTATTTTATAACTATCTTTTTCCCAGTAACTATTTCAGTAATTAATAATTTAATAATTATTTTTCAGAAGAATTATTAAAGGCTAAAGAGTTAAACTATAAAATAGAGATCTTAAAAGGTTATACTTTCGAAAAAAAATATATTTTTAATGATTATGTAGATTTTTTTTATACTATGAAATTAAATAGTCCAAAGTCTTCACCTCACTATACTATAGCTAAATTATTTTTAAATAGTTTATACGGAAAATTTGGTATGAATCCTGTTAAAGAAGAACATCTTGTAATTAGTAGTTCAAACTCTGAAATTTATTATAATAAGTTAGATGTAACAAATGTGATTAATTTTAATAATAATACTGAATTAATTTCTTATTTAGAAAATAAAGATGTTATTTATAAGGATGATAATTTAAAAAACTTAAATACTTCAGTAGGTATCGCCTCTGCTATAACTGCCTATGCTAGAATATATATGTACCAATTTAAAAATTTTAAAAATACAAATGTTTATTATACAGATACAGATAGTATAGCAATAGATAAAAAATTACCTGATATTTTTGTAGGAAATGATTTAGGAAAATTTAAATTAGAATATATAGCTGAAAAGTCTATTTTTTTAGCACCTAAAGTTTATTGTTGTAAAACTAAAAATGAGGAAGTATTAAAAATTAAAGGTTTTAAATTAAATAAAGAAAATAATTTAAAATTTGAAGATTTTCAAGATTTATTATTTAAAGATAAAAAAATAAGTTTAAAACAAGAAAAATGGTATAAAAATATCTCAGAAGGTAATATTAAAATTAAAAATGAAATATATACTTTAGCATTCACATATGGAAAGAGAGCTATGATCTTTGACGGAGAAAATAAATTTATTAATACTAAACCATTTAAATTAATAGAAGGTGAAATTAAACATCTTAACCCCCTTTACTTAAGAATCTTATTCTATTTTACTTAGAGTAAATTAGGAATTATCAATTAAAGAAAAAAAAAAATAAATTCTATTTTACTCTTTTTACCCTCCCATCTTATGTAATTTTATAAATTTAAAATCTAACAGTATGAAAGATAAAAATATTAAACTATTATAACCTTTATGTTACTTATATTTAAATTTAGTTATAATATATTTGGTTGTACTCTATTATATTAAACATATTCAAAGACTAATAATATCTTTTTAGTAAAGAGAAATAAAGTTTTAGAAGACTCCTACGGAGGGTAGGGGTTTAAAGTAGGGATCTTTACTTACATTTTTGTATAAGTTTTAAGAGTAAAAAAAAAAAATAAAAATTTTCACTTAAAGAGTTTTAGTTTATTTTTAATATCAAGAGAAAAAAAATTAAAAAAAAAAAAAAAGAGAAATTTTTTTAATGATGGAGGGGGGTTTAAGCTTATATTCTTATGTTATTATATATTCAGACTTTAATATATCCTTTAAATTTAATTTTCCTAATTTAGGTAATTCAGGAAAGTAGACTTTTTTTATTTTTTTCTTATTATTAGGATTTACAATAACTAATTGTTTTGTTTCATCCTCAAAGAATTCAAATTGATTATCTTTAAAGTTTTGTATTATTCTTTGATGGAATAGTAATAAGAAACTTTCATTAGCATATAAGTTTATAAATTCTAATATAACTATGTTCTTTAAAAGTTTAATATTATTAGGATGGCTTCCAAAACAATCATGAATAGTAAGTAGGGGATAATTAACTAGTTCTTTAGAATTTAGAATATTCATTAAATGAGAAGCATCTAAAGAACGTATAATATTAGGAATAATAGCTTGAGCTTGTTTTTTATTGTCAATAATGCCAGTAAATTCTCTTAATATTGCGCTTTTAGTTTTATTTTTAAATGAGATAGATACTTTATTTTGAATAGATCTAGTATAAGATTGAGTTATTTTTACTCCAGAAGGGGTAAACCAACTTATAGGTATACTAAACATTAGGCATATTTTAACTATACTTTTAAAATAATCATAAACGGTTTTTAATGAAGGTAAATTTTTAAAAATCTCATTATTAATTATTTGGGCTATCTCAAAAGTATCTAAATAAGAGATTCTCACAGAACCATTGGAAGAAGGTACCTTATAGTAAGTGTTGTTATTTATTTTTACTTTTTCAAAAGAATTTCTTAATTGATCCGCAATACCTATAACAGTAACATTATAAATTTTAGTCATAATAGGAGTTTTAATATTTTTTCTTTTTAATTTTATATGTCTAAATTCAGGATATTTTTCTGGATTTTCTATACCTTTTTGATTAATAGCTAAATTAATAGGTTTAAGTAATTCAGTATAAATATCTCCTACTTTTTGATCTTTAGTTTGCGAAGTTAAATTTACTTTTTTCCCGCTATCTAAATCTAAAATTAATGAAGAAACATGTTGAATTCCAGAACAAGTAGCATCTAAGTAAATAGGCATATATATTTTAGTATTTTTATCTTCATGTATTTTTTTCATATTTAAACAGAAAGATGTAAATAAGAATAAATTATCTGCTTTTAAAATTAAATCTTTATTCAGATTAATAATTTTATCGTAATTTGTTTTAACCCAATTAATTCTAGAATCAAAACTTTCTTTAGATAAATCATTTTCATTGTGACAATTGGCACCATAAATATAAAAATAATTTAAACCACTTTCATTTAAAGAATTTCCTTCAAATAAATTAATTAAAGAACTAGATAAATCTCCACCTTGATAAGATAAATAAAAAGATTGAGTATAAATTCTTCCTCTCCAATCAGCATTACAACTGATATATATAGGATTTTGATATTTAGAATACGAATTAGCTAATTTTAAAGTGATTAAGTTTTGATTATAATCTGTTTGATCTTTTATTTTATTTTTAAAATAATAATTTAAAATATACAGACCTTCACTTTCTAAATAAGTTAATAATTCATTATTAATTTTTAATTTTACACTATTTAATTTATTTATACTTTTATATAATTCATCTTTAGATTCTACTGAATGATTTTGATGGATAGAGCCTGTTATTACACTATTCATTTTTTCTTTATTATCTAAAAATCCTCCATATTCTTTCTCATTTCATAAATTAGGTTTACATAACATAGGTAAAGAATGATTATAAAGGATAAAATTTTTATTTATAAAATCCAAATATTCTTCATTAACTACTAACTTAGCTAAATCATTTTCACTGAATTCTAAATTATCTAGGCTATCTGTTTCTTTATATACTCTTTCAAATAAATTTGTGGGTTTACTACAAAAGATTTCAATAAAAAAATTACCTAAGTTTAATTTAGTTATATCATTTATACCCTTAGCTGAAAGGAACATTTGGAAAGGAATATACTTATCTTTAATATTAGTTTTCCACTCTTCAGCATAAATATTAAATAAAATATCATTCGCTAATTTAAAAGCAATAGCAGTAAATCCTAATTTTTCATAAAATGTAGTAATAATACTATAGCTTATTATTAAATGATCTTTAGTTATTTTATCATAAAATAAAGGAAATTTTTTCTTAAAAGTCTTAGTTTTGTTCTTTAAATTTAATGTTTCTAATGATTTATTTATTACGGTTTTAAAATTATATTTACTAGTTTTTTCAAAACTATTTGATTTTTCTAAATAATATTCAGTCCATTTAGTTTCTAATTTATTTTGAGAACCTATAGGGTCTAAATGAGCATCTTTAATTATTTCATCTAAATAATTTAAAAAAAGATTTCTAGAATTTATATCATTAAGATTAAATTTTTTATCTGTAAAGAATTTAGAATTAGAACTTTCAATATTTAAATTTAATTTAGAAGTAGAAAATTTTCTTTCTTGAATATTATTAATATTAATAATATTTTTTTTTAATAAACTAGTTCAACTACTGAATCTTCTTAGATTTGAATAATTTGGAGTGGGGTTTTTAATTTTATTTATTTTTTTATGATTAGTTTGAAAACTCTCTTTTATTTTTTTCTTTAAATGATTTGTTCTAAGATTTAAATAATCTTCGATATACAATTCTCTTAGTTCGTCAAAATTTAATTTGGATGTAACCTCTTCTCGATTATAAAAATATTTTATTAAATTTTCAAAATTTAATAAAGTTTCTTCTAGAGCTTTTATTCTTGTATTTAAAGATTCTATGCTTTTATCCAAAGAAATTAATTTTTTAGAATCTTTAAGATTTTTATTTAATTGTATTTTTTTATTTTTAAATTCTAACTTTTCCTGCTCTAAGTTAATCACATTTTGAGTTAAAGTATTAATTTCTTTCTTTGTTGTATTTAAATCTGTATTTACTTCAGAAGAAATTAGATTATTTAGATCTTTAATAATTTTTAACATTAATGCTTTATCCATATTAAGGATCTGATTTTTATTTAAATTTATTTCTTTGCTGCTTTCATATTTATAAAAATGACTAAAACTATTATAAATATCTTTATCTTTAAAATCTAATGAAATTAAAAACTTAATTAAATTAAAATTTGTCGTAGAAACTATATGTCTTTTATTTAAAGTACCTCCACTTAATACAATATTTAAATTTTTAAATATTAATTGTACAGTAAACCAATTTAAATTCTCAAATATAAAGATATATTGATTTAGATTAATATTTTTTATTTTATCAAAATTTTGGTAATCACTTAATAAAGAATCAATTATTTCTTTAAACACTTTTTGACCTCTTAATTTATTTAATAATTTAGGATCTATTTCATTATTTTCATCACTGTTTAATATTTCTTTCAATAAATAAATTTTAGGTATTTCAATTATATTTATATGATCTCTAGGTTTTGTAAGACTTAAATTATTAATATCGGAGTCCTTTATATATATAATATTTAAATTTCTATCTTTGTCTAAAGGAATGTTTTCAAATTTTTCTCTTTTTAATTCTTCAGTATAAAAAATACTAGAAACTAAATGAGGTATATTACTGTTATAGTGAAAGATGTCAAAACTTCTAGCAAAGTTTGCAATTAAGTAAAAATTATTTTTCATTTTAAGGTTTTTAATTTTGTTGTTTATAGAAGAGATTTTTGTTTTTTGTTTTTTAATTTGAGATCGTATCTCTTATGAGATCCCAAATATTTGTGATATTTTTATATTTACATACACTTAATTAATTTATAAATAAATATATATTTATTTTAA